>NC_050577.1:69239851-69540105 GCF_011100635.1 Trichosurus vulpecula | reverse complement strand
TATGTGAGTGCTTTGTGTTTCTACTGAATCAATCGAAAAAGACAAAAATTAAACAGCCTTTTCTCTCAAGGAATTTACCTTCTTTGGGGGAATATAATAAATATATATTATATACAAACAAATACAAGGTAACTTGGCGGCAGGGAAGAGGTAGCAAGAGGTGGGGGATCAGGGAGTTTCTCATCTGTTCATGGGCTCTTGTGCATCCTTGAAATCATATGCATTTTCTATGGGCTAAAATAAGGACTGTCCCATACCTAATATGCTTTGGGTACAGTTGGAGCAGTTAGAGACCCTGATGCCCACATCTGGAGAAACTTAGACACAAGGAGTACCTCAACATTATTCTGGAGATTTCCCTGGAGTAAAACTCCAGGGTAAGGGCAATGAGCCAAAGAGAAAATAGGATATTTTTTTGGAATTGGGCACCCAAGGATCAGACCCAGTCCACATGAGCCTAGAATATTAGGGAGCCTTGAATCACGGATTGCCAATTAATAAAAGAAAATCTAGAGTCAAGACCCGAAGTGGGGAGAGGGCATTACAGTTACTACTAACTGTGCTAAGGTGTGTTGTTATAGCAGTGATCTGTAACAGAAAGGGCTTAAGTAGAACCCCATCTGATTTCAGCTATTCTCAGACTCCAAACATTACAGATGTATACAATTTAAAGGGTCATTAATTCTTTTCCCTCCCTAGTGTTTCTTTTCAATTTGAGGATAAAATCTGGAGAGCAGGACTGAGGTTTTGCAGCTTTTAAAGCATGCAGCTTTATAATTGGTACAATACTACCCCAGCCCCTACCTCCGACCCTTCGTCGGTGAATCTCTTGGTAGGAAAGTTTGCTATTTGTAGGGATATTTTTTTCTTTTTTTTTAAGTGAAGGTTTTTGTTTTTACATTACATTCATTTCCTAATATATCTTTCCCCTTTCCCCACCCAGAAAGTCATTCCTCATAATAAACATTTAAAAAGAAAGAGAAAAGCAATTTGGCAAAACCATTGAAAACATTGAACATATCAGATAGTGTATGCAGCATTCTATATCCAGAGACTACCACCCCCTATCCTCTTCAGTAAAGGAAAAGAGGGATATTGTCTTAACTGGGAGAATTCAATTTTACCTGGGAATATTATTCTTCCTTCTCACCTACACACCCTGTGAGATCATGTAGGTAAAGCTCTTTGTAAACTCACCTTCTCTAAATGTTATCCTTTATGATATTGATCATAGGCTTAGAGCTTTAAAGGATATCACAGGTCATCTAGTCCCACAGTGTCAAACTCAGATAGAAAGGAGAGCCACTAAACTATATTTTCACTTAGAAAACTCCATATTAACATTATCTATGTTCCACTGTAATTTTATTTATTTTGTTAAATATTTCCCAATTACATCTTAATCTGGTTTGGGCTGCATTCCAGAGTATTGCTGACTCCAGTGTGACACCTCTGATCTAGAGTAACTTTTCAGTTTTACAGATTAGGAAACTGAGGCACAGAGAACCCTAGTGTCTTGCCAAACAGTGGCAAAGCCAGGGTTCAAACTGAGTTTCTGTGATTCCATGCTACCTCTCCAAAAGTCATTAAACTATAAGCTCCTTGAGGCCAGGGGCTGTCTTTTGCCTTTCTTTGTATCCCTAGCACTTAGCCCAGTGCCTGGCATGTAGTAGGTGCTTAATAAATGCTAATCAATTGACTGAATGATTAAAAAACTTTGCCAACTCTGTTTCTCTGTGGTGTTCCATTGGAGCCTCTAGGTTCTCAGGCCTGCCACCATCTTTGTCTATACTTCCATGCACAAGTCAATCCATGAGTCTCCAAGTCTCCAATCCCCCCTCAGGCCCCCCCAAGCCATTTTCAGTGTTTCTTCCCAGAAATTTTTTAGCTGGAGGAAATGCCCCTTACTTGATGCATCCTTCAGAGAATTAATTTTTAAAAAGTAATTATTTTCAAACTCTGAGTCTCTATTTCATCTTCTCTTTGGCAGGGTGATTTATGCCATATTATATTTCATCATGCAGCCAGCATAGTTTTTATTATGTCATCAATTATACATGGATTTAATGTATGTGTTCATGAGCTTTTCCAACTGAGAAAGCTGTTGTCTGCATTCTGGACAATAGTTTTCTCAGGCTACACCATATGGTATATGAGATACACACCTATTTCTTTGCTGGACTGGTAAATATTATGGGTTTCCTGTTGAGAGTTCCAATCGGCCAGCAAACTCAGCTGCACATAGCTAAATTTGCCCTTAAGAGGAAAGAAAAAAGCAAAATAAAACAAAACAATTGGTTCATGTAAGTTTTGACATGCCGAGGAAACTGACTGATCCCAGTAAGATGGACTCAAATGGCAGAGTCTGCGATTTTACAGCTAAGAACACAAACCACATTGGACTACCATGATGGCCATGCCCAGGACAAAATGAAGAAAGTGGAATTCACTGGGAGATCTAATAAGGTTGAAGATGCTGAAAGTAAGGCTGTCAGATTCTGGAACCCTTGAATTCCTTGGAGTGGCGCCTTGGTTTTGGAAATAAAAGGTTTTGGCTTACTCCAGGATAGCTCCTTTTATTCCCCAGTTCTGACCCAGCTCCACAAATACCCCAGGGTTAAAAAGATATCAGCAATATTCTCTGCCAGTCCATTTTTTTCCTCTTTCAATTTTCTTTCATTTTCCAGTCTGTCTCCTCTCCCTCTCTCTCACCCCCATTGAGAGAGCAAGAAAAATAGAACCTATGTTATAAGCAAACCAAATGCCCAAATTGACTATGTCCCAAAACATAAATGGTTCACTCTGCACCCTGAATCCTTCACCTCTCTACCAGGACCTGTTGAGCAGCATGTTTTTCATCAATTCCTCTGGAATTATAGTTCTTGTCACATGGATCAGAGTTCCTAAGTTTTTCCAAGTTGCTCGTCTTTACAATATTGCTGCTTTTGTGTAAGTTATTCTCTTGGTTATGCTTACTTCACTTTGCATCAGTTCATATGTCTTCCCAGGTTTCTCTGAAATCATCCCCTTTATCATCTCTTACATACTGAACTGGCCTCTGACCTATGGATGGCTGAAGCCAAACGGAGCAGGCTAGAGGCAGAAGCTGCAATCAGGGAGAAGTTTAATTTCAAAGTGAGGCAAATGGCTTGAGAGGCAAGAATGGATGTAGACACATGTGCTGGGGCCTCGCCCCTGGTAGAGGGACCCAAGGTAGTGTGGGGAGATCTTAATACTTATACCGATGGTTGTGCAGTGAGCTGTAGCCCCGACAATGATGGGCAACAATGTGACAAGTTTGATTCATAGCAGGCCTTCAAGACCGGAACATGGATACTTATCCAGTGCTTGTCCAAGCTCAGAGAACACCTGGTGCTGGTCAAAGAAACACAATAATTGTGTGATTTTGCCAGAGGGTAAGATCGTCCAGAGTGGGAGTGCAAAGGATTGTTGTTATGCCAAGCTCAGGGCACGGCCTGTTTGCTGGGCCTTAGCTCTGGAAAACAGAGTGTCTCTTAATATCTTGACATACAACACAATAGATTTTTATCATATCCATGTACCATTTCCCAATGGGTGGGTACCCCCTCGTATTCCAATTTTGCCATCACAAAAGGAGCTGCTATAAATATTTTTGCATCTGCCAGTCTATTCTTAATGTGTGTGTGTGTGTGTGTGTGTGTGTGTGTGTGTGTAAGGAGTAGGGTTACTTTGGGAAAGCAGAAGGCTACACGTCATTTGTTTTTGGTGAGAGGGAAGAGGGTTAGGAGTCAGAACCCCCTAGGCCCAATAGTCTACTTTCCTGAAATACAGAATCTCCTACTATGGAGGAAAAGGGTTGATTGTGAGGCCTTCTGTCACCTTTTAGGGATGCTGTGTCATCCCAAGATGGGCCTATCTTGGCAAATGTCAGTGTATGTTGAGTCTGTTACAAGCGATGATGTAATGTGGTTTGGAATAGATGGCCTCTGGGCTTTTTTCTAACTCAGATTCTGTGATTCTAGAAGGCAAATGGCATTTCTGGGAACATCACATTCTGGGACAGTCAATTTCAGCTTGTACTTCCATGACCCATATTTTGGACCAAACAGCTGCTCCATGTTGACAACATGTGTACCCTGTTGTCTTTACAATATTGTTGTCAACATGGAGCCATCTATTCCAAACCACATTACATCATTGCCTGCCAGACACAACAGGAACATTGCAATAAGGTACCTTCTAGAAGCAATGTTGAGCAAGTGCCCCTAGGCTATCCTGTGACAGAGGGATCTGGGGCCCCTTCAGGTAGCTGAAAGGTCCTGGGGTTTCAATGGCTCCCTATTGCCTCTAGAAGATTCAGAATCCTCTTTTTTTTTTTTTTTAACCTTCAAGCTATTCACAGCATAGCTCTAGGCTCCCTTTCCAGGCTTATTTCAAATCACCACACTTAATGTACTCTGCCCTCTGGCCAAACTGTCCCACGGGCTGTTCTCAGAAGACAATATTCCACCTTCCATCTTTGTACTTCTGCAGGACTGTTTCTCATACCTGGAATGAAATCTCCATTCATTTCTGTCATTTAGAATCCCTCACTTCCTTCAAGATTCAATGCAAACATGCCCTCTTGCCTGACACTTGCTTGATCATCTCGGTAGCTAATGCTTTCCCTAACCACCAAATTCCTTTGTATTTAAGAATAGTTTGTATTTATTTATCTCTATATATGTTGTTTCCTCTGATAGAAAAAAAAATATACTCCTTGAGGGGAGGGACAATTTCATTTTAGTGTCTGTACAGGGCCTGGTACATAACAGGAGCTTGCTGAATAAATGCTTTGTGGGGAGCAGTTGCTGAGGCCTCCACCTTCCAGAGCTACTCAGTAGTGAAAGGATCTAGAAAGATCTCCCTAGGAGCAACAGATACCCTCACCATCTGATAATGAATCATATTTGAGAAAAACATACAGTCAGCCCCCTATTTCTACTTAAGGGAAGTAAGTATATGAGTAAAAGGTTATGGTCTTTCTTTGTACTTTTCATTCAATAGAGAAAATACCAGTCCCATACCAATTTTTTTTTTTACATTACCCCTCCTCAATCAAGAAAACCCAACACACTAGTGGGGGCTCAAGCTAATTACCAAGACCGTATGGGGTCGAGAAAAATTTGGCCACAGTAAAAGGTTTCTGAACATGCAACAACCAAAAATTAATTAAAAATTAAACATGTAACGTACCTGAGGTGTTTCTGGCAGGGCTTGCCCATGTTTCATCGCACAACTTCACTGTAGCCTTGCTTCTGAATACAAAGCATACACACTTTGCACTGTGTATTCCATCACTCCATGCAACGCCAACAAAGGCTGCCAAAATTCGGGAAGGGGGTCGCAAAATTTTAAGAAGCCCTGCAATTATCTGGACCTTAGATTCCAGGGGGAAGAGGGTTATGTTTATTTGCTTGGTATTTTTCAGGTTAATCCTTTGAATAAAATACTTTTGAATCTACCGAGTTAGGAGGTGGGGGTCCGTATTGCAGAGAACAAGGCATGTTATTTTCCCACTTTGTTCATTAGTTTCTACATGCATTGTTTTAGATTTTCTTTTCACGTACATTGAAATAGGCTTGGCTTACAAACATGTCCGCACCTTTCTAGAATTGGACAGTACTCAGATAGTATCATAAGATGAATTGGTTATATAAATACTCAATTTTAAAACATATCTCACTTAAAAATGACTACTGTTGAAAGGCTACATGATATAGAGCTGGCTTCTGAGTCGGGAAGACCTGGTTCAAATCTCATCTCTCTGACCTTGGGCGAGTCATTTAAAACTCTTGATATGTCAGGCAATTCTCTAAACTTTAAGTTGTAAAGGGAGTACTTGCTGACTTACATTGGTAGACGGAATTCTCTCACTAGGAGTTCCCCATAACCAATGAAATCACAGGTTTAGTTTAAAAAAAAATAGTTTTTGGCCCATGGTGACACATTCCAATAAGAGAAGACTATTTCTTTCTTTGAAAGGGGAGAGAAAAAAATGGGGAAAAAATTACTCACATCGTATGTCTGCACTGGTATATATCAGAGACAGTACAAGTACATTTTCCAGGCAGCTGAACTGAAAAACAAGAAAACTATTTTTTAATAGGTCATATGTTGAGTAAACATGTGCAAGATCCACTCAATTAAACCAGAGTGGCATCATGGTGACCTTACTAGCATGCTGCCTTCATCTTCAAAGCACTTTATGACTGTTCATGAATTGACTTAGGACAAAAGATCAGAGATAGGCGGGAGGTCTGGGACTTGTGATTTTGAAAAGAATGGATGGGACACAGATCAAAGAATAGCCTCTTGCTTTGTTAATGTGACTCTTTGGTGTCTAAAATAAGCATGAGATGTTGATCCTGTTTAGATTTCCAATGGTGTCCCATGATTATTTATGAAGGCTGAATGAGTGATTGTAGAGAATATAGGTTCCCTCCTGAAGAGAAAGTGGAAAGATGCCACATCCTACTCCTTCAGCTTTCTCCAGTTAGAGTCTAGAACCAGAGTGGTCAGAACATTAGAGTTGGCCTAGGACTCTAGAGATTACCTTGATTAGAAGAAACTCCCAAACTTCAGTATGGAGTCTTGAAGTACTCCTGTTTCTTGTTTTTTCACTTGGGGCCAGGTTAGAATCTCTAGGAGCCTGTTGACCAAAGCTACTGTCTGAATTTGTACTCCAGGGACAGGGGAAAAGTATTTTTATATCTCATTATTCCATCGTACACTGGCAGGAAGATTAGATTCAATGAATTTAGATTCATTTTTTTCACTACCTAGTGGCTAAGTATGATTTGTCTAGAAAGCTATTTCCTGGGCCAACTACTTAGGGAAATTCCATGATTGGGCTCAGAGTGAACAGAACTGTAATGGTTTTATATTTATACAGTGACGCAGGAAAGAACTCTGAAAGGGTTAACCTTGACCTTAACAATGCTGAGCAGGAGTTAGCCTTTTCTGCATCATGGACCCCACAGATGATCTGCTGAAGCTATGGACTCCTCAGAATCATGTTTTTAAATGCATAAAATAAAATATATGAGATTACAATAGTAATCAATTATATTGAAATAGACTTAATGAAAATATTTTTTTTTTTTAGTGAAGATCACAGATACCAGGTTAAGAACTCCTATTGTAGAGAAAGCCAAGAGAGGACAGGTTATGATTTGTTGCTAAGGAAAGTGGGATGTGTGTTACCAATCTTTGCAGTCTTTTTTTAGCCAGCCCAGCCCTTATAATTTGCATAGAATAGAAGAGCGTGAACAGGGGAGATTAAAAGTAGATTCTTTGCCATGACTTTTCTCAGTTCTTTTCCATTTAAGGATTAGAACCCTGAGGATCTTTGCCTGGGCCTGGGGATATGAGAAAGAATTGGAACTAAGATATTTCTAACTCTAAATCAGATGAGAGTTGTACTAAGAGATTCAGAGGAGAAAGTAGAGGATATTCACAGAAAAGTTCCAGTTACAAATGTGAAGTCAGCCTTGACATCTGCTCCTTTCTGTGTGCAGCCTGGTAGAGTGGCTTAGGTGTACAGTCATTAGCTGAGAGTTTCAGCCACTTGATGTAAGAGATGACGGGAAAGAGTTTTGTAATCATTTTTGTGCTGACTGAGCTTACTGAAGGCACTTCTAGACTTTCTCTGCATGGTAAAAACTTTAGCATGACAGACTCCCAGAGAATGAAAGATATCATAACGGGTGGCCCTGAAGATAGCACATCTGCTGAAGACTGTAGTTGAGACCCAATAGAAAGCTGGCGGAGCTGGCTAAAGGAGCCATAGCCCTTCCCTGTAGGGAAAAGACTAAGCATAGGCCTACATAAGAACGGAGGCCTGAGTACTACATAAGCCTCACTATCAGAATTGCAGAATTGGAAGGAACCTCTGAGGTCAGCCAGTCCAAATGGCACCTGAATAAGAATTCCCCCTACAAAATGCCTAAGTGGTTATTTAGCCTTTGTTAGAAGACCTCTGATGAGGGAGAAGCTACCAAGTCCTGATAACTCAGTCCATTTTTGGAAAGCTCTAATTGTTCATTGGAGCAGCTGGGTGGCGCCATAATGCCTGAAGTCAGGAAGATTCATCTTCATGAGTTCAAATCCAGCCTTGGACACTTATAAACTGAGTGACCCTGGGCAAGTCACTTAACCCTGTTTGCCTCAGTTTCCTCATCTGCAAAATGAGCTCGAGAAGGAAATGGCAAACCACTCCAGTGTCTTTGCCAAGAAATACCCAGGTGGGGTCACAAAGAATCGGATAGACTCAACAACAACAACAATCTTTGCCAAGAAAACCCCAAGTAGAGTCATGAAGGGTTGGAAACGACTGAAGAACTGAAAAATTGTTCGTTATTTGTGTGTGTGTGTGTGTTACATACACACGCGCACACACACACACACACACACACACACACACACACACACACCACTTCTACTCATGGCTCCCAGTTCTGCCCCCAAGGACCAAAAATGATTTTCTCCAGGTGAACTTGAACAAACTATCTCGGGTTTAGGAGGCCAGTACCTTATCCACAAATTTCTTGTACTTTGTATATATGTATTTTTATAAACTTGTATCTTTATGTTATGTGTTATGTTATATGTCATTTAACAAGACAAAAAGTAAACTCCTTGAGAGCAGACGTTCTTCCATCTTTGTTTTTGTCTCCCCGGAGCCTAGCAGAATGCCTGACTCATAATAGGCACTGAATAAATGTTTGTTGATTGAGGCAACACTCAGCTTGACCTTACTGTCTACCTTTTGGTCTGAGACAATTTTATTCTCTTCTTCTTCCCGGGCTGGCTTACTCTCACAGCCTAGGCTGACTGGCTGTCTCTCCTTGCCTGCCTTTCTCTGTAGGCCCAGCATTCTCCTAGCTTCTTGACTCCATTGCTCCTTCTAGGACTCGGGCTTTGGGGCTAGCTTAGCTGGGAATGTTCGTAGCATAGGATCTTTGGACTTAGATATGGGAAGGAGTTTAGAGATCTCTTTGTGCTGATTCCCAATGATGTCTATGACATGGTTCGTGGAAACAAATGGACAGACCAGAACAAAAGCACGGGGTGTATCTACAGACAAAATACACCAAAAAAGAAAGTGAAAGAATTCTGAATCTTTTCTTATGATAGCAAAAGATATTCAGCTTTTGTCTTCTGTGTTTATCATTCTGAAAACCTCAGGGGCCCTTTCCCATACATGCCCTGCTAGGCTGACATAGCCAAACATCTTTGACATTTTCTGGGGTGGCTGGAGGTCCATAAGCTCACAGATTTAGAATTGGAAGGACATCAGAGGTCACTGAATTCAACCTCTCATTTTACATATGAGGAAACCAAGGCCCACAGGCTAAGTGCATCGTCCATGGTGCAGACCTGGGTTGAGATTCTAGATTCTCTGATTCCAGTCCCCATGCCCTATCCACTGTTCTACAGTGCCTCTCAAGGAGGATCCCTGAGCATTTTCTTCTCATTCTGGACCATTAACAGGATCCACACAATAGAAGGCAGGGTCCCTAGGACTTGAGTTTATATTTATACTTTATGTAAATATACTTAGTATATTTTGAACAAACCAAAAAAAATAGTCTGAGTTTTTGGCAGTCACTTAATAGAGGGTGATGGATTAGGGCTGGAGTCAATGATGCAGCCAGGTAGTGTACATGTGGGAACCAGCAACACATCTGTGTCTGTTTAGCCATTTTAACATTCACTGTTTCTGACAATACGCAGGCTACAAGTTTGGGCTTGAAGAAAGTTCTCCAAAATCGAAGTGACTGGACTTGGCAGCCTCATATAATTAAGGAACTCACAGGCCTACAGGTCTCTAGAGTCTAGACCACCCTGCCTTTTAAAAAAATAAAATACATCAGATCAACAGAGGTGTTTTCTTTAATTTCTTGAGAGGTCGAGACCATCAGGACACACTGGGAGAGGATAAACCTCGAGCTTGTATACCAATACAAAAAAGACTTCACAGAATGTTACACCAGCTCTCACTCCCACACAGGTTCCATAGCTTGGAAAAAAGTTCATAGGATCAGAGATTTCGAGCTGAAAGCGACCTTGGACATTCAACCTCACCAACCCTTCTTTTTGGAGATAAATTAGTCTCTCTTTTTTTAACCTATTCTCACTTTTTTCCCCTTAATATCTCCAACCCTCTCCTCCATCCCAATCCCCAACCTCCCCAATTAATAATTGCAGGTCCTGGGTTTAATCCTAACACTCACATATCTACACACTATACATAGTATACTGAGCATACAGTATGCCACATTCATTTCAATATGGTCCCAGTGAAATTTGCTAAGATGTTTGTAAAATGTTAAGCATCTTTTCACAGACTTTCTCCTTCAGGGGCCTTCTGTTTGGAGTTTGCCTTCCCTGCAGCCTAGTTAGTTCTGGGACCCCCAGTTAATACAGGCAAGATGAGAATTTCACATTGAAGCATGGTAAGTGAGGGGCTCATTCAGCTGGTTGCAAGGGCTGCTGGTTACCAAGAATCTAGACCTCAACTTATGGCCAACCTTCTTTCTTTTCAGCCTCCCTATTCCTGTCCCTGCCTCCAGACCCTACCTGAACTTCCCAGAGGGATCTCTATCTCAGCTTTGATACACATGCAGGTTAAATCTTTAATTCTTTCTCTTCAGCACAAACCCAAAACCTGTGCACCCCTCTCCCCACTGCCGCCCCCTGGACCAATTAAAACAACAAGAGACAGAAAGGGGAAAAGTGAATTGTATCACACTGGAACTACATCTATATTTATGTAGAAGAGTGAACAAATAAATTAGTGGTTTCTTTTGTGATAAAGAAAATAGTCTCCGGAACACTGCTGATCCAGATGAAGTCATCTGGCCTTAACACAGTGCAGATGTGGAACTTTGTAAAGAGCCTGAGTCTTTCTTGAAATTCCCCTGACACCCTGATGACAGTGATCTGCCTCCATATTGTTGTTGGCATTGCTAACAGCAGCAGCAGACTTGATTCAGCTTCATATTTTAAACTCAGCCTACAGGCCTAATTCATTAAAAAAGAAGATTTATGGGCATTACAGTATTTAGCTATAAATCTAATTTCTAGTAGAGCTCAAGGCTGTACTTCAGACAGAAGAAGGGGGAGAAGGGGGGAGCTTTCTAACCACCAAGGGTGGTGTTGAGGTACTCGCCAATGGAAAACATCCAACCACCTAAATAGGTTTAGGTACTGTGGGAAAGCAGAGAGGGTGATAGGGGAACCTGGTTCTTCAGGTTCCCAGAGCCAGAGAGTGCAAACCGATAAAATAAACACACTGACACGATGGGTAATCTATCTTGGTAAATGTTGGCCTCACTAACAACGTCTTCAACAGGCATTAGCAGTTGGGCTAAGCTCTGGGGCTGCAGAGAGGTATGAGCCCTACCCCTCAACCTCAAGGAGTTTCATAATCTTGCTTTGGGAAACCAATGAGGCATAACTTTGAAGCTATGGCACTCATTCCTGGTTTTATTCATGGAACCCCTTCCATTGTTTGACATTCATACGGATGTACATGCATCAGTGAACAAAAGCTGAATGTTGGGAGTGTCAGACACAGAATTTCAAGAGATTAATGGTGACATGTCTGAAAAATCCAACCTACTCTACAGACAACTATCAGGGACAATTTCCAAGTACCATCTTATAAGCTACAGGTATCTCTTTCCCCCGACAAAGGTCAAGTCAGAGTCATCCAAAATCTCCAGCACCTCAATGGTGTAATAATGGTGACTGTTGTTCGTATATCACTTTACCTACATTATCTCGTTTCAGTCTTGCAATGATCCTATAAGGATATTACTTTTGCCATTTTGCAGATGGGTAAATTCAGCTTCAGAGAGGCTAACTGCCTTGCCCATTGTCCCACATCTAAGAAGTATGCTAGGTGGATTCGAACCCAGATATTCTGGACTCCTGGTCTAGTGCTTTATTTGTAATACATTGCATTCTGTTCTTTAGGCATCAGAATCAAAGCTGGGTTTATTCCATTCCAGGTCATGCAGATCTGTCCCTCTTTCTTCATACAGTCAGGAACTTGCAGGAAGTATCTCAATTTGGTGACCCCAAATGGAGGAGGGGGAGGGGAATGACAAACTCTGGGCATATGTGAGCATTGGCCGATCAGCAGCCACCTCCTATTAAACTGCTTTACACCTTGGTATATAAAGTGCTCATTGTTGCCATCGCTGGCAAAAAATGGGGAGAAGGGAAGGAGTCAAACCTGCCCTCTGGTGTTGCTCTTAGCCTGGTCCCTTCTCTCAGGTCACCTTCAGCAGATCAGGTTCACTCACCTTTGGTTCTGCTTACCAGGGCAATAGAACACAGGTGTTGAGCTAGGATCTGCTTACCAAGGAGAATAAAAGAGGTTATGCCCTTCAATTCCACATGTGGAAGGGAGACCAATGGCTCCTGGGGGAGGAAGAAAGGGCTGGTGTGCATTTGCACAGTCAGAAAATTGGAGTCAGAGGGAATAGTTCATTAATATTAACGATAGTGGAGCAAAGGACATTATTAATATGATATTAATATCAAATTAGTAACTAGAGGGAGGGGAAGATTTAGAAAGAGGTGGCCCTCAAGCTTCTTCAACAGTGTTGCAATAAGAATCCATAGTTTCTCTCTCCCTCTCTTCTCTTTCTCCCTTTCCTACTCCCTTTCCTCTCTCCCTTCCTCTTCACCCCTTTCTCTCCCTCTCTCTCCTCCTTTTCCTCTCTCCTTCCTTCCCAATTAAAATTGTATTTAACAATCTAATTTACCAATGCAGCACCCAGATATTTTATTTACTGCCTCTGGAATGTTTAAATGAAAAAGACCAGCTCAATTACTACCCAGAAAAAAGTCAGCAATGTATTTCATACAATTGTGTTCTTTCCTGGGAAACCTCCATGCCTATGTTCTCCCTACTTATCTGGGCTGCTTCCCCAGAATTATGTGCAACTGTCTCCCAGATATCTAGGAGGTTAAGTGATTTGCTCAGCCTTACACAGCTAGTAAATATCTGAAGCCAAATTTGAACTCAGGTCTTCCTAACTCAAGGCCCAGTGCCCTATCCACTTAGCCACCTAGCTGCCTCCTAGGCGAACACAGGTTAAATGACTTGCCCAAGGTAATACAGCTAGTAAGTGGCTAAGACTGGATTTTGACTCAGGTCTTCCTGATTCCAGGCCTAGCACTCTATCCACTGAGCCACCTTGAAATAGACTTAGTTGAGTCTGAATTTGAGATTTCCGTGTTGTCCCTGGAGTCCACAGAACTGCTCAAATTTCTATAGTACTCATGCCAATCCAATGACTTCTGCCCAAGCAGCCCAATGCAAATGCCTATCATCACTTGACCCTACTAGATGACATATGGCAAGAAACACTGGTAAATGTTGGCCCATATTCAAGTGATTGGACCACCGAATTAGTAACTAGTAACTAATTAGTCACTGTAATGAAAATTCTTTGGTGCCCTTGAATTGAAGCATTGGCCCCTAGGGAGATACTGAATGCACAGCAATAAGACCACTCGTCGGGTACCACCACCGAGGAGATGAATTACAGAGGTACTTATAGCAATATTTTCAAGGAAGGATCAATGTCCATTTGAAAAGAGGGACTATTGAATGACCACTGATAAATGATAAAAACTGAACCATTTCGTAAGTCAAATCTGAGGGACAAATATCAGGGACCTTTACTCTAAAGGCAGATTGAAAGGGAGAAGAGCCCCCACCTCAAGATATTAAAATGCCAATCACCTTCCTCTGGCATTGGGTGTTGTATTTGGTGTTTCTTTTTCTTAGCAACTATCACAGGTGTATGGGTGTGCTTTCAGACACAAGAATACAAGTGGGTTTATAATCTAAGTAGGAGGCCTGGGATATCATGGCATGTTCTGTCAGAGGTACACCCTGGATTTGTCACTTCTTTGTGGTTTGGTAAGTAGAGCAACTCTTAGAAACTAGTACAAAGCAAGGGGAAGAAAAGTAAGATTAGTTAATCTCAGCTCTGAAATTCAACAATTTACCCAGGATTTTACAGACACACATAGTAAAAACAAAACATCTAAAATTAAATACACATTTATTTTAACTCTCTCTAATTCTAGGTGCGCACCACTATTTCCTGAAATCATGTCTCATTTATTTATAAGAAATGGCCAAAGCCCCTCGATCTCTTCTTTTACTCTCCCAATTTCAAACTTTCGTCAATTACCTTCCCAGTTGGATGGGTTTGTTCTTCTGGCCCACACTAGGTCTTATCTTTGACAAGACTAGTTCCTTCCTTTCCTGACCGAAAGAAGATAATGAATGTCCTTGACTCAGTAGAAAAAAATTCTCCCTTTGGCTTCCACTGCTGGAACTGATGCCCTGCTGAGATAAACAAAAGTCACTGATGGAATCAATTAGGATGGAAGTTAAACAGTCCTTAATTACTTTATTCCTAAAATAATGCTTAAGATAAAGTTTTCGTGATTTCCCATTACCTCTAAGATAAAATATAAATGACTTTATTTGGCATTTAAAGCCAAATACCAGCATAACATGCTGGTTCCATCCTATCTTTCCAAGACAGATTTCATGTCATTTTACCATTATGTGCTCAAAAGTTACCACTTTGCCATCTCCTCCACCCAATGCAACATGATATGCTGTCTCCCATCTCCTTTTCATTTCTTCCAGTGCCTGCAATGCACTCCTTGCTCAACTCTACCTAGAAGACTGAGCTTTCTTCAAGGCTCACTTCAAGAGCCTCTTCCAATATAGGGCCTTTCCTGATTTCCCAGTTATTAATGTCCATCCTCCCCACCCCCATTACCACCCTCAGTCAAATTGTGTGTTGTATTGTCTTATCTGTGAATGTTTGTTTATTCCTCAGTAACATGTAAATGTCTTGAACGTAGAGTCTGCTTTCCATTTGGTCTTTGCATCCCAAAAGCCAACACAGTGTCTGGCAAATAACAGGTACTTAGTAAATGCTAATTAAATACTGAATGAAAAAAAAATAAAATTAAAAAAGAATAAATGAACGAATGAATAAATGAGTGGTTCAAATCTAAATATTAATGCAGGGGCAATAAGTAAACTCTAATATTGCTTAAACCCTTTGTTGTATTTTTTTTTCTTCTTAGAGGAGATAAAAAGGATCTATGGATAAGACCAAAATTAGCCCCATATGTACAAGAAGGCTGATCTGCCTAAAAACTCCAATATGTGGGCTCCCAAATGGCCTTCTTTCTCATCTGCAAAACCAGCAAGTTGTATAGATAAAAGAAGTCCCTCTTAGCATAAACATTCTAAGATTCGGTAAAACAAAGGATCCTGGGGATCATTAGTTGTTGTTCAGTCATGCTTGACTCTTTGTAACTCCTTTTTTTTTTTGTGGGGGGGTGGTTTCATAGATACTGCCATTTCCTTCCCCAGCTCATTTTACAGATGGGGAAACTGAGGCAAACGGGTTAAGTGACTTGCCCAGGGTCACACAGCTAGTAAGTATCTGAGGCCAGATTTGAACTCAGGAAGATGGGTCTTCCTGACTCCAAGCCTAGTGTGCTATCTACTTTATCACCTAGTTACCCAGAATCACAAAGACCTGGGTTCAAATCCTCTATCTCATGCTTAAGTAGCTATGTGACCATGAGCAATTCAGTTTTCTCATCTGTAAAATGGGGATAATACCATTTTTGGTACCTACTTATATATGAGGGTTATAAGCATGGGCATACTAAGGCTAGCTTAGTCAGCTTGAGAGCTAATTGTTAACCTTTCATTGTGAGCATTTGCACCTCAAAATTCAACAAATGCTACAAATTAGAGCTTGATTTGTTGTTTTATTGGCTACCTGGACTTAAGAAAGAGATGGAGAAAAATTTAATATTGCAGATCAAGCTTAAAACTATATCCTATGTACGTGCATGTATGTATATATGCATATGTGTGTATATGTGTACATATAAACATATATACATAGAGTGTGTGTGTGTGTATGCGTGTCTTGGAGCCAGTTGTTAAACATTTACCAGCATTTCTATGGTTGTGATATGTTAAGGGTTAACAGATGCTTAAATGAAATTATTTATGAAAAATGTTTTGCAAATCTTAAAACACTATAAAAATGTCAGCCACTATGATGAAGACTTAGTGGCTATTCTGTGACCCTTCTTAGCCCTCCTTTCCTTCCATACTATAGCTAGGACATAAGGGACTTTTGGTCACAGAAGAGCCTATCCCCCAACATGGCACCCTGTGAGATGGATGCATTGCTGATTATTACGCAAGGGTGTTCTCCAGATCTCAAGGATCTAGGGTGTTTCTAAAATCTCAAAGAGACTTCAATATCACTAACATAAAATAAACATAAAATAAACTGTGACCTAATTAATTGTGACCAGTTCCAGGAAATGTGGTCATAAAAAGAAGGTGGTAGTCTGCATGGTATTTAGAAAAAGGACAGCCAAAGAGTGAGATAAGCATCTGGCTGTGGCTCCAGAATTGCCCAGGGGAGACGGTACCCTGGCCAGCTGTCACAAGGGTTCTGATTCAGTCAACAGGCAGAAGGCAGCCATCGTAGCTAGATTATACTTTCGTTTAAGATTATGCAACTCAATACTACAGAATGTAAGCGCTTAGTATCACATAGTCCTACATTTTACAGATGAGGCAACTGGGTCCCAGAGAGGAGAATTGAGTTGCCCAAGGTCATGTGGTAGCCAAGAAAGGTCTCGAATGTAGATCTACTCATTCCTAATCTAGGACACTGTCAAATACACTAACACTGGTGTAGGGTGGTTCCTCTCAAGCTCAGTTGTGTTATTAATTACTGAATTATTGTATATTGTATATGTATATATATATATTTAGTAACTTAATTATTGTATCCACTTTTGTATGGACCGCAGCATGTGGCTTATTTCTGTAGCCCTAGAGTGGTCCCATGGAGGAAGCCCTTGACTTAGAGTCAGATCTAGGTTGAAAACCTGCCTCAGACACACATGAGTTGTGTGACCATGGGCCAGTCCCATAACTTGCCTAAGCTTCAGTTCTCTCATCCGTAACATAAGAACAGCAACAATATTTGTCTTTTGGGACCATCATGAGGATCAAATGAAATAATGTACGTAGAACACTTTGCAATACCCACTGACATGTAAATGTTTATTTTTATTGTTATTTTTATTATAGTAGGAACTTAATATTGGTTGAACTGAATTATCAAATTAGTTCAAATTGGAAAATTGGATTATATTGTCGTTGTATCATGATATAGTATTGCATACAGTGAATCCCTGCCTGCCACTGCCAGCTCCTCTCCACCTCCCCAAACACACCTGAACTTAGTGGTTAATGTTTTCATAGTGGCATACCTTCTTTAAGGATCACATGCAAGTATACAACACAGTGGCTGGCTGGCCTCTTCCTTGCTGTCCTGAAATTAAGATGTCCTATGACTCAAAGGATATTGCATTGCAGTATGGGTGACTCTGATCACTAACATTACCCCTTTCCCCCCCCTTAAAGAATGCCTTCTCTCCCTTCACTCTTTGAACACTTCGGAGTAGAACTATTTGCCCTGTTCTTCATTTCTTTTTCCTTTTGTCTTCAGGTCAAGTCAATTTCGTTTATTCTGTGAGGCACTGTGCTAAGTGATAAAGGTACAAAGAGGGGCCAAAAAAAACACAAACCAAAAAACCAGTCCCTGCTTTCAAGGAGCTCACATTCTAATGAGAGAGCAGACACAAGCAAGATACATACAGTCTACAGTGGAGATAATTTCAAGGGGAAGTCACTAGAATGAGGGAGGATTGGGAAAGCCTTACAGAAGGTGGGATTTTATCAGGGATTTGAAGAAAGCCAGGGAAGACAGGTAGCATAGAGATGAGGAGAGAGATCATTATAGAAATGGAGGTAGCAAGTGAAAATTTACTGAGAAGATGGAGTGCCCTGTGTGATGAACAGCAGTCAACAAACAGTGCCTATGTGCTAGGCACTGTGCTAAGTACTAGCGATACAAAGAAAAAAGACAGTTCCTGCCCTCAAGGAGGAAGCAGGGAGCCAACATCAAACAACTGTGTATGAACACACTATATAAAGGATAAATTGAAAATAACAGAGAGAAGGTCAGTGTCACTGGATTGAAGAGCATGTGGGGAGTGTGTCAGACTGGGAAGGTAGGAGGAAGCCAGGTTATAAAGGGCCAGGCACTATGCTTTGAATGCCAAACAGAGGACTTTCTATTTTATTTTGGAGATAATAGGGAAGCTGTAGGCTCTCTTGGTGGGGAGTAAGAGGGATATGATCAGGTCTGTGGTTTAGGAAGATCACTTTGGCAGCTTAGTGGAAGATAGACTGGAATGGAGAAAGACAATATTAGAATACTGGTGAGCACAGAGATGAAGTGGCTGGCCCAAAGTCTCACTGATAGTAAACATCAGAGCTGGTATATGAACCCAGGCCTTTTGACTCCAAATCTGGGGTTCTTTCCAAGTCAGAGGGTGTAAAATCCATCCTCATTATACATGAAGGGACCTCTGATGTCTCTGTCATGAAAAAACAAAGGATATAATGACAACAACAAAACAAATACAAACCCAGGGCCCAAATGTGCTGTTCCTGATCGATTCCTTTTTACATTTTTCCTGGGCTTAATTTTATGCAGTCCAAATGCTGTTGCCTTTAATTTTCCTCCCTTCATTCACCCTTCATCCATGATATACACAAATGATGCCTCTGGGCATTTGATGGAAACTTAATTTTAAACAGCTAAGCCCCTCGGTTTAGAAAATTTGCTCAGCCTGAACATTGGCTTCCCATCACACATGACCAAGTAACAGTTGGAAACAGACTTAAAGGCGCTGTCTCCTCCTTCAGAGGAAAGGGCTGCCATTCATTTAGGCAACGCGTTGTAAAAGACAAGGAATTTGCATGATGGGCTGCGATTGCTCCCCAGATCCCGGGATCAGCAGCCAGCCTTCTAAAACAGCCTTAAACTGGATTTTTACACTAACAAACCCATTGCCTCTTCGAAGGAGGGTCTGTCAATTCAGTAATGCCCGCCTTGCTTAGGTTTTATTTTTCAAAGTCAATAAACACATGAGGAAGAGAAAGGAACCAATATGGTGATTGTCAAACATTTCTTGAATGCTAATGATGGCACCAGCGATCGCTCAACAAGCTTTATTTATTAAGTGCTTACTTTCTTCTGGAGCTCTGCTAAATGCTGGGGATGCAAAGAAAGGCCAAAAAATTAGTTCTTGTTCTCAAGGAGCTCATATTCTAGTGGTAGAGACAACATGTAAAGAGGTAGATACAAGATATACAGCAACAATTATAATTTTTATTGTCGGTCAGTTGATTAAGTCACATCCAATTCTTTGGGTACCCGTTCAGAGTTTTTTCTCTCTCTTTTTTTTAGATTTTTTATATCATAGTTTGTTTTTTCCCAATTACATGTGATGACAATTTTTAACATTCATTTTTTCAAATTTTGAGTTTCAGATTTTCTCCCTCCCTTGCTGAGATAGTAAACAATCTGATATACGTTATATTTGTACAATCAAGCAAAATAGATTTCCATATTAGTCATGCTATAAAAGAAGAAACAGACCAAAAGAAAAAAAATTTTAAAAAGTGAAAAGTAGTATGTTTCCATCTGCATTCAGACTCCATCAGTTCTTTGTCTGGATGTGGATAGCATTTTTTCGTTGGGAGTATTTGGGGTTTTCTTTTTTTTTTTTAATGATAAAGGATTGTTTTCATTTCATTTCATTTATTTATTTATTTAATATATTTAGTTTTCAGCATTGATTTTCACAAGAGTTTTAATTACAAATTTTCTCCCCATTTCTACCCTCCCCCCCACTCCAACTCGTACTTGGGGTTTTCTTGGCAAAGACACTGGAGTGGTTTGATGTTTCCTTCTCCAGCACATTTTACAGATGAGGAAACTGAGGCAAATAGGGTTAAGAGACTTGCCCAAGGTCACACAGCTAGTAAGTGTCTGAAGCTAGATTTGAATTTAGGAAGATGAGACTTCCTGACTCCGGGCTCAGCACCCCATCCAGTATGCCACCTAGCTGTCCTCAATCAGGTACACACAAAATATGTATCACAACAATAACGGCTAATGTTTATATAGTGCTCTCTATGTGCCAAGCACTGTGCTAAGCACTTCATTACATTATTTTAATATATTATAACATAACATAATATAACATTATTTTTATTATATACTATTATTATATTATTTGATTCTCACAACGACCCTAGAAGGTTGTAAACTGTTATTATCCCCATTTTACAGATGAAGAAACTGAGTTAAACAGAGGTTAAATGGCTTACCCAGGGTCAAACAGCTAGTGAGCAACTGAGGCTAGATTGAAACTTCCTGACACCACGCCCTGCATTCTCACCACTGCACCACCTAGTGCCCCTTAGAAAGCAGATGGGAGGTAATCTGAGAAGGGAAGGTGTTAGCAGCTGAGGTTACTAGAAGATAACTCTGCCTCACTTAAATCCAATTCACAGGCAAGTCAAGACATCACCCTATGATGTCGCTGGTCCACGTCTGAAATGGAAGATGAAACAGGACTGGAAGAAATCTCGTGTAGAAGGTTGGATTTGAGCTGAGTCTTGAAGGAAGCCAGTACATAATATAAAGAAAGACAACACTAAAAGACATCAGAACTCTGAACAATGGAATGACCAAGCTTGACTCTAGATGACCAACGAGAAAACATGCTTCCCTCCTTTCAGTAGGGAAATGGCAGACTCCAGAGGAGGAAGCGCTTTTCAGGCACAAGGGACAACCAGAGCAGAGGACAGGTAATGAAGGTTACCTTCAAGGAACGGCAAACAGACCAGTGAATAAAAAGACTAGAAAGGTAGGAAGGGGCCAAATTATGAAGAAAGTTATAGCATCTACGAGTGGGAAGGAGCTTCAGTGGCCATTTCATACACCCTCTAAGCACCCTTGTACAAAAACGTCGTCAAAAGGCTAAACAGCCTCCTACTAAAGGCTGTCAGTGATAGGAAATCCATTCCCAGTAGAGGCCTTTAGTCCCATGTTTGGACAATTCCAATTAGGAAGAAACCCAAATCTGCCTCTCTGCTACTTCCAGCCTTCTGTCCTGGTTTTGCCCTCTGGGGCCAAGCAAAACAAGTCTAATCTCTTTTCCATGGAGCAGCCCTTCTGGTACTTGAAGATAGCTAGCCTGTTTACCCTCGTTTCTCTTCACCAGAACAAACATCTCCAGCTCCTTCAAATAATCTTTATATGGCATGTTCTTTTAAAAAAATTTTCCCATAGTTTTTCATTTCATAACACCCCATCTCTATTAATGTGTCTTTCCTTCTTAACAAGAAAGTGGTGTTGTTGTTCAGTCGTGTTTGACTCTACATGACCCCATTGGGGGTTTTCTTGGCAGAGACACTGAAGGGGTTTGCCATTTTCTTCTCCAGTTCAATTTACAGATGAGGAAACTGAGGCAAACAGGGTGGAGTGACTTGCCCAGGGTCACACAGCTTCTGAGGCTGGATTTGAACTCAGGTCTTCCTGACTCCAGATCCAGTGCTCTGTCCACTGGGCCACCTAGTTGCCTCTTTGCCAACAATCTGCCCCCATCATTATAATAAAGTAAATTGTTTTCTTGGTACTGTTTGCTTTATTCTTCATAACTTCATACAAGATTATTCATTATCTCTCATGGAGCAATGATATTCTCTTACATTCATATTTGTTGGTGGTGGTGTTGTTTAGTTGTTTCAATTGTGTCTGACTCTTTGTGACCCCATTTGGGATTTCTTGGCAAACATACAGGACTGGTTCATCATTTCCTTCTCTGTTACCATTTCATTCTTACATTCAAATAATACACTGAATACAGTGTGTTCAGCCCTTCTATGATTGGTGGGCATCCATTTTTCCCCCCAAGTTTTGTTTGTTTTTTCCTTTCTTTTTTTTGGGGGGGGGTGTTTGCTTTTTCTGTCACAAAAAGTACTGCTATAAATATTTTTTGCTTATGTGGAAACTTTCTCTCCATCTTAGACCTCTCTTGGAGTGTATTCCTAACAGTGGCAGCTTAGTGGTGCTAGACCTGAGGAAGACCTGAGTCCCAGCTATGTGACCCTGAGCAAGTCACATAACAACTTCTCTTGGTCTCTCCTTATCTGTAGAATGAGGATAATGATACTAGTGCTTACGTCCTAGGGCTATTGTGAGGATCAAATGAGAAAATATTTGTACAATGCTCAGCCCAGTGCCTGGTACATATTAGGTCCCATAGAAATGTTTTCATCATCATTATTATCAGGATTTGCAATATGATGAATAAGAGATAAAATGATTGCATCTAATTTGCAATTATGTTATAATTAGTAATTTGAGACATTTTCTCATATGGTTGTTGATCTTTTTTGAAAACTGCCCCTCATCCTTTATCCTCTGGGAAATAGCTTTTGGTCTTAATATTTATTTGCATCGTTATACATTTTGGATGTCAGACTGTTCTCAGAGATGTGTACTACAGAGATTCTTCCCCTTCCCTCCATCAGTGGCTTTGTTTTTTATTCAAGAGAACAGATTTTGTTCATGAAAACCTTTTTATTTTACATGATAGAAATTGTCCATTTTATCTGTTATAATCACCCTGTCCCTTATTCAACATTCTCCTTAGAGCGTAGTTCTTATAGGCACCACCTTTTATTCTTTAAATTACATCATGTGACTTTTTATATTAAGGCTGCTTATCTTTTTTGGCATTTATACCAGTACATGGTACAATTTATTGGTCAAAATCTAATTTCTCCTGAATTATTTTCCAGTTTTCCCAAAAGAACTAGTCAAATAAGAATCCTTGCCCCATTAATTTGTGTTCTTGGTATAACTGTACACAAGGCTGTGATGGTCTAACCATTCTTGGTCTTGCTTACCTAGTCTGTCCCACTGATCAACTTTTCTATTTGTTTTTTTCTTTAATTTGACTTGTGATTTTATCAGTGTAGGGAACTCTCAATGAGAATACTCCCTCTACTAATGTAGATTGATGACTACTTACAACTTATAATCTTAGAAAAATGACTGGGGAATTGAGAAGTTAAGTGATGTCCTCAGAGTCATACCGCTAGTATATGTCAGAAGCTGTATTGTTAATGTATTTTTGCTTAATGGGAAGATCTTTCCCATTCATTAATGGGCCTGTATGACCTGCTTGGGTCACATGGAAGCCTAAGTCACACGAAATCTGTGGTGGGAAAAGTTTGCTGAAAGGGTGGAGCAGGAAGGGTGGAGCAGAACTGAGAGGAAGTGAGGTCAGAGCAGTTAGAGCTGAGGGAGAGAAGAAGCAGGCAAGCACAGGGCTCTGTGAGTGTGCGTTTGTGGGAAGGCCCCAGTAGGTACAGGGTGGGGGTGGGGGCAGGGAGAGGAGGGGAGAAGGCTTGGGAATGGCGGTGCCCCCTGTAGTGATAATGTGTATTAACTTGTTTGTTGCTATGACAGATTTGGTTTTCTGCTGTTGGGATTTGGTTTTCCGGTGTCTGGATATATGTTTTGGTTCTGTCTTCTATGTGGAGAGTGTTATATTTTGCAATTCAGAACTAGGCCAGCACATTCATAGTAGCTGTTGGTACTATGAATATTGCCTTGGTGATACATTGGGCGTCACAAACAGGATCTCAAGGTATCAGATCTCTATTTGGAGACAGAAGGACTATAGAGGAGGAGATGGATATCCAAGGATGGGAGGATTTACCTTATTCCTCCCTAGCAAGGAAATGGGCTAAAAGCACTGGACCCTGTGAAAACTGGGAGCAGAGGCCATGGAAGGAAGAACCTAGAGATTTGGAAAGATGTTTGCAAGGAATACCAATAAAACCAGGGAAAGAACTGGCAGGGGTGTGTAGGAGAGGCTTGATTTTGCTGACAGGCTACTGCCTTATGTGTGAAAGTAGAGACCAGCTGCCGAAGCAAAAAACTCAGATGGAAAGAGAGTTGGCTGGTTTGCCACAGTGTTCAGGCCCTTCTTTAGAAGAGCAAACTGGAAGGTCTCAGGTAGCAGAAGAACAAATTACTGTTTGGGAGTTGGCTGGTTTGTATGAGAATCTTTCTGTTCATTTAGCTAATAAAAAAAAAAGAGAAAGCTAACAAGAGGAATGTACGTGCAGCCCTCATACAGGCGGGGCCTAGTTGCCTTGATGACTGCCAGGAGAATGTGCGGGAGGAAAACAAAACAATGTTAGATGAGGCTCCTCAGGCAGAAGCTTGTCCAATACTAAGAAGAAAGCAGGAGAACCAGGGGGGAACACAGTGTTCAGGGAGGATTTTACTCAACAGGAGGTTGCAGATATTTTGAGTCAGTTCACCCAAAGGATGGGAGAATCATTAATTTCTTAGATGGTGAGAATCAGTGATGAAGGGGCTGGAGGAGTAGGGATAAAAAATATAGATTTCTTGAAATTCATAGGTATTACTCAGAATTCTGCCTATAATAATAATAATAATAATAATAAAAGTTTTGGGGTCAATCAATTGACTCTGTTTATTCTCCTAAGGAAAGGCCCACTTATTCTTCCCAAGAGGGCTTTTTAATATTTTTAAAAATAAATCAATGTCAAGGGATTTTTTTCTTTCCTATTGGTTTGTTCTAAATGTTCCAGCCTTGTAATCACTTCTTTGCCAGGTTATTGTTAGGCATAATCTAATTAATATACATAAAGTAATATATAATGTCAAAAAATATGCCAACAATGAGGCCTACACAGTTTAGGCTGGCTGCCCTCCCTTTGCCAGTATTAACAATCTTATTATCCAGCTCTCCTTTTTCAGTATTTTTTGGAAATCACCAAAAAATTGGTTATAACAGCATTATACATAGATTTGGGCTGATTCTGCTAGGGTGTAAAACTATATATATATATGCAATCCAGTGCCTATCATGTAATGAATAATTAGTAAATTCTTATTGATAAATATGTTATAATAATAATAATAGCTAACATTTGTATAGTACTTACTATATGTCAAGCACCATGCCAAGCACTTTACAAATATTATCTCACTTAATCCTACAACAACCCTGGGAGGTAGAGGCTATAATTTCCATTTTACAGATGAGGAAACTGAGGCAAACAGAAGTTAAGTGACTCGCCTAGGATTAGCTGGTAAGGGTCTGAGGCAGGATTTGAACTTGGGTCTTTGTGACTCCAGTTTTTACAGATGAGGAAAGTGAGGCAAATATAGGTTAAGTGACTTGCCCAGGGTCACACAGGTGATAACTGTCTGAGACAGAACTTGAACTTGGGGTTTTCCTGACTCCAGTTTTTACAGATGAGGAAAGTGAGGCAAATATAGGTTAAGTGACTTGCCCAGGGTCACACAGGTGATAACTGTCTGAGACAGAACTTGAACTTGGGGTTTTCCTGACTACAGACTTGGGGCTGTATCCACTTTATCACCTAGCTGACTCTATGTACTTAGTAGGGTTGAAAGGGGTCATAAAATGTAAGGTTCTTGATGGTAGAGACTTAGAATTTTATCTTTGTCTCTCCTGCTTCTCACAGAGTGTGGCTGGAACATAGTGGATATTTAATAAATGCTGGTTGGTTGTTTGATTGGGGAGGGTCAAAGAAGGGAAGAAGGAAATGCAACACAGCCTGTCATGGAACTACTATGTAGTTGTTTCTGCCTTCATAGACAGATTGGGCAATGTAGTGAGAAGAATACTAGGCTTCAAGATGGAGGACATGTGCCCAAATCCAGATTTCACCACCTGCCAGCTGTGTGACCTTCACTTAGGCTTTCTGACCTTCAGTCTCCTTATCTGTAAGTCCAACAGACACTAGCTGTGTGACCCTGGGCAAGTCACTTTACCCTGATTACCTAAAAAAAAAAAAGGCAGGTAGAAGGAACTATCAGTCAGCAAACACTTATTAAGAACTCCCTATGTGCCAAGTACTGTTCTGGGGGTTACAAAGAAAGGCAAAAGACAATCTTTCAAAGAGCTTCCAATCTAATGGCAGAGACAATATACAAACAACTATGTACAAACAAGTTATATACAGGATAAATTAGAAATAATCAATAGAGGGAGGATGCTAGCATTAAGCAAGACCATGAAAGGCCTCTTGTAGAAGTGGGGATTTAAGCTGAGACTTGAGGAAAACCAGAAAGGAAGCTTGGGGGAAAAAAACAAAAACCCTAGGATTGGAAAGAGAGTTTTGGAGATGACTCAGAGGTCAGCAAGGCGGTCTGCGCACCATGCTTTGTGGAATGAGTGTGTTCTCGAAGAGTTGTATATAAACCCAAGCATTTTTCAAATGAACTCGAAAACTTGCTATCTGGAGGACCTTTGCAGAAAACTGTTTTCAAAGCAAAAACATTTGGTAATGTTAATTGTCACCCTTGGAGGTATTTGGTTCACAGGCCAATTCAATGTAAGTGCCTTGAGGACAGTGAGATATATATGTGTGTATATGTACGTATGTGTATATATACATACATATGTATATATTTGTGTATTTCTACATATACACACACGTGTGTATGTATATGTATGTGTGTGTGTTTTATATGTGTGTACATATAGACATACACACACATATCTCCTATTTGTATCCTTACAAGCTAGCATAGAGCTTGGCACTGGCACACAGCAGGCACTCAGTAGATGCTTGTTGGATTAGGTTAATAAGGTTAATAAGACTCGTACTCCCTATCTCTCAGGGCTGGGAGGAAAAGGCTCATAGACCTAGACTGGAAGGAATCTTAGAGGTCATTGTATCTAGCCCTCTCATTTTATGAGGCATGGGAAGTTTAGGTGGCTTGCCCAACATCACAAAGCTAGCAAGTGTCTAAGATGAGATTTGAACTCAGGTCTTTCTTTCACCAAACTCATGAATAGGTCCCTGCCCAAGCTCCACTTCATGGCTGCATTTTGGGCCCTCCTGGCTTAGACTGAATGTCAATGGTAACTGTTTCTCTTTGGAATAGCAACCCTGAGGGTCTTCCCCTCCCAGGGTGATTTTTTTTTCCTTTCTTTTTTTATTTTTTTGTAATTAAAGGGACTATCCCTTGACTCACTTCTTAAAGAGGACTATTCACTGAATGGGCATTACCTCACTCTAAGTGAGTACATGAAAAGGCCTCAGCCTAAAAGGGCTAGGGTTTCCCATTGCATCCTGGGTCATCTCCAGTCATCCTGATGAATATCAGGACCTGGATGGCTCTGAAGGAGAAAGTGAGGCTGGTGACCTTATACAGCCTTCCCTCCCTCAAATCAAAGTCAACTGCAAATCATATTATCATTTCCTTGATGTCATGGTCTTCTTCAAGAGCCAAGGACAAACACAACAACTAGTATGCCTGAGAGATCTACAGAAATGTAAATAGCTGTTATCACTCTTGTGGACCCGCCATGATACATAATGATCATGAAATTCCGGCATTTTGGAGGCTAATGCCCCGCTGCGCCTCCCCCCACACTGTCCAGGTAGAGAGGCTCGACCCAGAGAGGAAGGAGGAGAGGGTTCCCTTGCCCCAAACTCTGACAAGATCTCATGAGGCACATTCCATGCAGTCCTGGCACCTCATTACAAGAGTTCTATAGCCACCCAGGAGGGGTTTCTGAGCCAAGCAGAGGTTCGGATTAGGGAAACAGACAGACTGATTTATGAGGAAAGTCTATGAAGTGGAGCCATGATAACTAGCTATAGATAACTAAAGAGAGAAACCACCACCAGGGGAGAAGAAATAAATGTGTCTCTATGTGTGTGCAGGGAGGTGGGGGTGGGAAGTTGTCTCTTGAAACATAACAGGATGAAAATGAAAAAGAAACCATGCAACTGGCTTGTGGGAAAACTTTCTGATAAGCAGAGAGCAGGATGAATTTAGAACTGGCATGGGCTTATGGGTCATCTAATGCAAGCCCTTCATCTTACAGATGGAAAAACTGACCTTTCAAGAGGCTGAGCTGCCCCAAGTCACAGGAGGCATAAGCAGTGGAGGCTGATTCAGTCCTGAGTCTGTCTGTTCCAAATTCATCGCTATTTCCACCGGATCACACTGAGGGTATTTGGAGGGGGGTGCAGGGGGTAAGGTCAGCAGTGGTGAATCCCCAGAAGCAGTGGGATTTCTGAACTTTGCAACTGAGCCGATCAGTGCGAGAAGCAGTAGGTCTCACCCCACCACCACCCCACCATTTAGAAATTGGAAAATCAGATAGGCGGAGGCCCTGGCAAGTGTTACCGAAGAACATTCTCTGGATTAAATGAACACAGCAGGCTATTTTCCTTCTGTTCGACATTAGTGAATCAAAAACCAAGTTACTAGAGAATCATATTCGTTTAGTCTCAAGCCCTTTCTGGGAACAACAGAATCGAGGGAAAAATCATAAAAATTGAAGTTAATTTGGCTGGTGGAGGCATAAGACCCAAATAAAAGCCAAGTGAAAAATGAATATTGAGGTAAGGCAATGATTTCCTTTGTTCGTTGCTTTGTTTTAATTTTTATTTATTTATTTGTTTTTAGTTTTCAACATTCACTTCTATAAGATATTGAATTCTAACTTTTTCCTGCTCTCTGCACTCCCCTCTCCCCAAGACAGCATGCAATCTGATATAGACTATACATGTACAATCATATCAAATCTATTTCCACATTAGTCATGTTGTAAAGAAGAATTAGAACCAAAGGGAAAAACCACAAGAAATAAGAAACAAAACAAAAAAAAGAGACAAAATGATATGGTTCGATCTGCATTCAGACTCCGTAATTCTTTCTTTGGATGTGGATAGTATTTTCCATCATGAGTCTTTTGGAAGTGTCTTTAGATCCTTGTGCTGCTGAGAAGAGTCAAGTCTATCAAAGTTAGTCATCGAACAGTGTTGCTGTTACTGTGTACTATGTTCTCCTGGGTCTGCTCACTTCACTCAGCATCAGTTCATGTAAGTCTTTCCAGGTTTTTTTGAAGTCCACCTGCTCATCATTTCTTATAGAACAACAGTATTCTATTATATTCATATACCACAACTTGTTCAGCCATTCCCAGGTTGATGGGCATCCTCTCAATTTCCAATTCTTTACCACCACAAAAAGAGCTGCTATATATATTTTTGTACATGTGGGTCATTTTCCCATTTTTATGATCTCTTTAGGATACAGATCTAGAAGTGGTATTGCTGGGTCAAAGGGTACACACAGTTTTATAGCCTTTAGGCATAGTTCCAAATTGCTCTCCAGAATGGTTAGACGGGTTCACAACTCTACCAACAGTGCATTAGTGTTCCAATTTTCCCACATCTTCTCCAACATTTATCATTTTCCTGTTTTGTCATGTTAGCCAATCTGATAGGTACCTCAGAGTTTTTTTTAAATGAGCATTTCTCTAATCAATAGTGATTGAGAGCATTTTTTCATGTGCCTATAGATATTTTTTCATCTAAAAACTGCATGTTCATATCCTTTGACCATTTATCAATTGGGGAATGACTTATATTCTTGTAAATTTGATTCAGTTCTCTATATATTTTAGAAATAAGGCCTTTGTCAGTTTCACTGGCTGTAAATATTGTTTCCCAGTTTTCTGCTTCCTTTCTAATCTTGGTTGCATTGGCTTTGTTTATGCAAAACTTTTTCAATTTAATGAAATCAAAATTATCCATTTTGTATTTCATAATGTCCTCTATCTCTTGTTTGGCAATAAATTCTTCTATTCTCCATAGATCTGTCAGGTAAACTATTCCTTGCTCTCCTAATTTGCTTATAGTCTCACCCTTTATGTCTAAATCATGTACCGTTTTGACCTTATCTTGGTATATAGTGTAAGATGTTGGTCTGTGCCTAGATTCTGGAATACCATTTTCCAGTTTTCTCTTCAGTTTTTGTTAAATAATGAGTTCTTATCCCAGAAGCTGGAGTCTTTGGGTTTATCAAACAATAGATTACTACAGTCATTGACTACTGTGTCTCATATACCTAACCTATTCCACTGATCCACCAGTCTTTTTCTTAGCCAGTTCTAAGTAGTTTTGATGATTCCTGCTTTATAATACAATTTAAGACCTTGTATAGATAGACCACCTTCCCTTTCATTTCTTTTCATTGTTTTCCTTGATATTCTGGACCTTTTGCTCTTCCAGATGAATTTTGCTATTATTTTTCTAGCTCTATAAAGTAATTTTTGGTGCTTTGCTTGGTATGGCACTAAATAAGTAAATTAATTTAGGTAGAATTTTCATTTTTATTATTTTAGCTTGGTGGGGGGATGATTTCTATAGAATGATGTGAAAGACCATAAAATAAGGCCTGGGCCTTAAAGGAAGCTATTCTACATTCAGAGGACAATGAAGAATCCAACTCTATAGATGCTCTTCATAGGTTTGAATCACAACCCTACTATCTTATTAAGCAATTGTTAATTGTTATTGCTATTAAGCAATGTGGTGTCTGAGAAAAATTATTGCCTAGTGGCCAGGCTTCTGGTGATGAGCTTCTCCAAATTTTGCCAGATGGACCTTTGATGGAAGCACAGAGTCCATTACTAAGCCTAATCATGGAGCCTTTTCCAGCTTGGCAGGACCTGGGAGATCTTACATAGCCTTGGAGAACTGAGAGACATCTCTATTTTATTTGGTTAATTTTCTTTTTCCTTCAAGCTCCACTTGGCCTTCTCAGACTTTATAAAAATGTCCTCTGGATTTAGGCCAATGACTTCTACCAAAGATGGGCCTCTAACTTTCGAAAAGAGACCTTAGGTCTCTCTTTGGGAACAGAAGGGGTGATGAGCCAACTAGAGATTGAGAGGCAGCTGGAGATGTTCTCCCACTTAGACCCAAGAGACCAGTCTACCTCATCTGGTCCTATAGGCCCTACTGCAGTGCCTGGCACATAGTAGGGGCTCCAAGAATTCATCCTGATGGATGGATTAGCCAACCAGGGCTTCCACTTCTAGAAGGTGAGATGGTTGTAGCTGAAGCTTGGGTTGATGCCCACCAACAAAGCAGTGTAGACAAATATCACATTTGTTCTAGTGTCTTCTTTGAGCTCTCCCATTCTGTTCAACCACATCCAAGTGGATGCCTTTTTCCTCTTAGAGCATCCTTCCTTTCCCTACCTTCTCTCCTCTATCCTCTTGTTTTCCCTCTTCCTCCCAAGTCTGGTGTTGCAGGGGGAAGGGGGCCAAATGATCATGGATAGCATAGGCCAAGTTTTCTGGTTCTTTTTCAACACCCTCCTCCTTCCCCTTAACTCCACCCTGAAATCCCTCACACCCTGCCCACATGACTCACACTGTATTGATGCTGGCTCAGCCTTCAATACCATGCATGCTGTTTTGTTTAGCTGTGAATTATTTTTTCTTGGAAAAGGAAGGTAGGTGGTACAGTGGTTAGAGCCCTGGGCCTGGAGCCAGGAAGACCTGAGTTCAAACACTTACTAGCTGTGTGATCCCAAGCAAGTCGCTTAACTACTATCTGCCTCAGTTTCTCCATCTACACAATGAGGGGTTATGTTCAGCTTTAATGTTCCTCCCAGCTCTAAATCCATGGTCCTGTGAAAGCCTGATTACCACCTGATTACCAAACAGTGAACCCATAAATTTATGACACTGTCTTCATGCCCATAGCAAGCTTCACACTTTTCCACTACTTACCTAGGCTTTCTCCCTTCACCTTCACTGTGGGCTATGTAGGGCAGGGGTGATCATTCCCATTCTCCATTTTCCAGAGGAGAACGTTGAAGTCTACAGAGAGCGTGGCATGCATAATTATGGTCACCAAGTGAATTAGTGACAAAATCCACCGACGTCTCCCACTAGCGCCTGCCATCCAGGCAATTGTCTCTAGAGACAGTGTGGAAATGGGAAAACGGAGAATGATGATCATAGCTAATGTTTATATAGCATTTACTATGCACCAGGTGCCGTGCTAAGTGCTTTACAATTATCATCTCATTCGGTCCTCACAAAGTCTCTAGGTGCTATCACAGATGAGGGGACTGAGGTAAATGGGTTAAGTGACTTGTCCAGGGTCACCCAGCTAGTAAGTGTCTAAGGCTGGATTTTAACTCGGGTTTTCCTGATGTCAGGCCTGGGGCTCTTTCTACCGCACCACCTAGCTGCTCCATAGAATGAGGCATGGAGGAGGAAAGAGTAATGGAGTCAGAGGGCTTGGGTTCAAATCCTGACTCTATCACTTACAATCTGAGTGACCTTGGACGAGCTGCTAGCCCTCATTAGACATCAATTTTCTCATCCGTAAAATGAGGGGGTAAGACTCAAAGAACACCCAGGTCTCTTTCAGCGTTGGGTCTATGATCCTATGAAAAAGAAGGTACTTATATAAGTTGAATATTTTATAGCTTATTCACAGCTTGAGAGACAGCTTGGTGAAGAGAATAGAGCTGGCCTTGCTTGTAGTCATGAGATCGTGGATTCAAATTCTGACTCTGCCAAAAACCAGTTGTGTGACCCTGGCTAAGTCATCTGACCCCTCAGTGCTCTGGGCAAATCTTGAAGACCACGGAGAAGATGCCAACCTGCACTGATGGAAAGGGTTTCCTCCCCCAGAGTTCCCTATACTGATGAAATCACAGGTCAGGTCCCAACCCCTATTTGACTTTTGTCACTGGCAGAGGACTGTGGGGACAAAGAACTTTTCCCAGTCTGTGAGTATTCAGGAAACTGCCTCTTTCAGTTTGGAGTTAAGCCTTGTGAGAACCTTCCACACTTAGCCTACCTTCATTCTTCATGTCCCATGAATGTGCCCAGTGACATGAGCTTTCACACAAGAAAGGACAAAACCAGCAAGTCAATTTTGTGCACGTGTTTCAGACAGCGTGGATGTTCCCACTACATACCTATGGCCTTTGCAAGATACCTCTGGTTCTTAGACATTCATCATTCCTTGTTTGTTCTGTGTCTGGCACAGAGTGGGGCCGCATGCCAGCCCTGTGCATTTGTCCTGCCTGGGTGAAATCCAAACCTCCCACAGCTGCCACCCTCCCAAAAGATAAGCTACAGTCTAGATCCCGAAGGTTGGGGTGGAGTGGGGTGAGGGTGGTGAAAGCTGTTCTATTCACACGTGATGTACACTAAATACAGGCCTCCAGTGACCCCCTGATCTGTGGATGGGCAGAGTATCACCTAGGCCCCCATGGAAAGAACACATGGGAATGATCTGAAAGGTCAAGTGAGGGACCAAGATGGCGAGTGATCTGAATACCAAGCCATATGAAAATCAATTGAAGGAATAGGCCCATTTAAGGGCAGCTAGATGGTGCAGTAGATAGAGCACCTGGCCTAGAGTCAGAAAGACCTGAGTTCAAAATTAGCCTCAGACACTAGCTATATAGACCTGGGTAAATCACTTAAGCCTGTATGCCTCAGTTTCCTCATCTGTAAAATGAGCTGGAGAAGGGAATGGCAAACCACTCCAGTGTCTCTGCCAAGAAAACCCCAAATGGGGTCACAAAGAGTCAGAGAAGACAAACAACTGAACTGAACTGAACCGAAGGGCTATTTAACATGAATAAGGCTTAAGGGGAACATGACTGCCATCTTCAATTGTTTCAACAGAGTTTTCCTCCACTCTCATGAGACAATTGGGTACCTCCATTTACCAGACCAGGGAGGAAAGCGCTTCTCCTAGGTGACAAGGAGATCACTCTGGAGAATTTAATCTACCTAGTGAGACTTATTGATCACTTCCAGCAATGGGCCAGTAGGGGGAAGCATTGCAAAGGCTTTCCAACCTGAATCTGACAGGGCCACAACTATCTGCAGGGACTGGACCCTGTAGAAAAGAATAAACTGAATCTTAGTGGCACATCCTTATTATTGTTGTGGTTGTTCATACTTTTCATTTTAATATCACCTTCATTGCCAAATATATCACTCCACTTTCTTCTATGCATGAAACCATGCTTTCAAGTCCCAGCTAGGCCCAGCTTCTGGACTTTCCCCCTCCTTCTGGATCTTAGTTTCTTCTCTCTGAGACTACCCCCAATTTATCTTGTCTATATAATTGTTTGCATGTCATCTTCCCATTAGATTGTGAGCTCCTTGAGAGAAGGGACTATTTTTTGCCTTTCTAGGTGTCCCCATTGATTAAGACAATACCTGGCATACAGTAGGTGCTTAATAAATGCTTGCTCACTTGACTTGAAACAAAGAAGCATAAGAAAGAAAAGAAAAAGCCGTTCAATAGCATAAACTATCTTCCACATTCATATTTCTCCACTTCTTCAAACAGGGGACAGAAGTTAGCAGTAAATCTTTATGGATTGATGAACTCCTGGGCTTTAGAATGGGCAGCAACCTCCAAGAAGGTCTTCGCAACTTATTGAGGGGACATTTCTCTCTAAAGCAGAACCCAGGATTAGAACTTCAGGACCTACAGATTCTAGTCCTGGCCTTGACAATGGCTATGCAAATGATTTCATCCCTCCCAGACTCAGTGTCTACATCAAGAAACTGAGAGGAACGTCACAGATACATTTTTATTGATTTTAGCAAAGCTTCAGATAAAGTACCTCATAGTATTGTTGGGAAGAAGCTGGACAGATATGGCTTAGATGAGAAATCAACCAAAAGGGTTCATAGCTGGGTGTATTGCAGAACTCAAAGAATGGTTGTTAATGCGTCAATATCAACATGGAACAGTGCCTAGGACATAAGTAAATTTTGCTGTTATTGAGTCATTTTTATTGAGTTGTTTTCACTCATATCTGACTCTCTGGGACCCCATTTGGGGTTTTCTTGGCAAAGATACTTGAGTGGTCTGCCATTTCCTTCTCTAGCTCATTTTACAGATGAGGAAACTGAGGCAAACAGGTTTAAGGGACTTGCCCACAGTCACACAGCTAGTAAGTGTCTGAGGACAGATTTGAACTCAGGAAGATGAGTCTTCCTGATTCCAAGCCCAGTGCTTTATCTACTGTACCACCCAGATGCCCTACAGATACTTTCAAATATTTGAAAGTCTGTCTTATAGAGGGAAAGAAGGGGATTAGATTTAATAGAACCAGGAGCAGTGGGTTTTATAAAGAGGCAGATTTAGTCTTGATGTCAGAAAAAAAAATTCCTAACAATTCAAGCTGTCCAAAAAAGTAGAATGAACCACCCCAAGAGATGATGGACTCCTCCTCCTTGGAGGTCTGCAAGCAGAGGTCTGCCTACCACTCCAGTGAGGGGTTCCTTCGGATCATGAGCTGGACCAGATGGCTGCTGGGGTCCCTTCTAACTCTTAAAATTCTGTGATTCATCTACAAAATGAAGAAGGTTGGAATGAATCCTCTCCAAGACACCTTCCAGATCTAATATTCTATTCTATAAACTCTGGTTTTATTAGCACCCAGATTATGAACAACCCTGGAAAAGGAGCCCTCAGGCGAGCTGCTTTTTGGGGAGGCTAGAATGAGACTGATGATGGCGGCACTTCCAAGACGAACAGTAGAGAAGAAAAGGCTTCCTTCCTTGGGACATCTGCTGAGGCCACAGGCTCCTCCTACCGTGAAGCCTAGCATCCTCATGTGTCCTTATTTCCAACCAGAGGCTAGAGTGTCCAGCATGGCCCCTCCCGACTTCAAATTAGTCAGTCAGTAGATAAAAATTTGAAGTGCCTCCTATGAGCCAGGGTCTATGCTAAGCACTCTACATATTTAAAAAAATGAAAAAGGAATACAAATCTCTACCCTCAAGGAACTTACAGTCTAATCAGGGAAGAGATTATGAAAGGATGCTGAGAAAGGAAACCGAGGAAGGTACGCGACAGAGGACCATGAAAACCAATCCAGAGGATTGCAGCTGGGTGGGAGATGAAGAGATGGCTGGCCTGGGGGCCAGCCTGAAATGGGGTTCTGGGAGAACTTTTCCATCTCCACTCTCTCCAATCAGAGGGAGGGGCCCCGAGGCGGGATGGACTTAAGAGGCATAAGTTTTGGGGTAAAGCGATTTTTCTAGATGACGAGGTTCCTCGGGGCTTGATGGCTATCACATCACCCTTGGAAGACCCAGGCCCACACACAGATGGCAATCACCCTGTGGTAGAGCAAGCTGGCCTCTCCAGGTTTGCTATTTACCAACATTTGGGGTTTCCATAATTATAATAGCTAACACTGATACAGTACCTATTGTGCGCCAGGCAAATATTAGCCTGTTTGAGCTCCATAAAGTGGGTGCTATTATGATCTCATCTTACAGGTGAGGAAACTGAGGCAAATAGAGGTTAAGTAAACTTGCCCAGGGTCACATAGCTCATACGTGTCTGAGGTCACATTTGAACTCGGCTCTTCGTGACTGCAGGCCCAGTACTGCGGCCCCACCTAGGGACCCTGCCCTTTGCATTGTCCTGTCACTATATTTTCAAAGAATTAAGCCAGTTTTTAAGCTAAGGCAGCTTTGAAATCATCCAGCCCAACCCTTTAATTTTATAGATCGAGAACGTGATGCTCACAGAGCAAGAACACATCTGTGGTAAATAGCTGAGCTGGGATACAAACTCAGGCTTGCTTCCCAGTTCTTGCTACTCCATCATCATGTAGGCTTTTGTATCTTTTGTTCAGTCATTTTCAACCGTGTCAATCAATTCTTTGTGACCCCATTTGGGGTTTTCTTGGCAGAGATACTGTAATAGTTTGCCATTTCCTTCTTTGCTCATTTTACAGATGAGGAAACTGAGGCAAACAGGGTTAAGTGACTTGCCCAGGGTCACAGAGCTAGTAAGTGTCTGAGCTTGGATTTGAACTCAGGAAGGTGAATCTCCCTGATGTCAGTCCCAGTGCTCTATCCACTGTACCGCCTAGCCTTCTCTCTCTACCCTCTTTTTATTATTTCCTTCCATCCCCACATTACTGGGCAAAGGGCTATGACATGTGCCTAGCAGACATGTTCAGGGATCTCCCTGAGAATTTCCCCTCATGAAAGTGAAGCCACAAAGAAGACAAAGTCAAGGGAGAGTCTATTATCTTTATGTTTCTTAATATTACAACCATACCTTTGATTGAGGCTCATCTACCAAAAACAATTTTACTTAATTTGTCATTAATCTACATCCAAGTCATCTCTAACTTGGGGACAGAGCTATCTAGACTGGCACAGAGGACACCCTTGCCCTCTGACATGACTGCCCCAAAGACTTCAGGTAACTTTTAGAGGAATCTTGAGAACAGATAAGTTAAAATACAGTCCAGGAAAACATTCCAGAATTGAGCAACCAAGTCCCTATCTCATTCTTTCTGGACCACTCCCAGGGAGGAATCAGTGAGGCCCCTCCCAGAGATGATAACAAGAGTCTAAATAGAATGGGAGGCTAGAGAGTACCGACAGTGGAGTGGAAGAAGGCATTTGTTTGGGGTGGTCCCTGGTCTAATCCCTTCAGATCATAAAGAAAGGAGATTGTTCTTTAATTCATTCACCTAATGAGAGGCCTTCTCCCCTCCCTCTCCCCCCCCCCCCCATCTATTAATCACCTTTCCAAGGGACTATTCCCATGGAAAGGGCTTTAGGAGAAAATATTTCTTATCATTTCTCAAAAAACTAAAAGAGGACTTTCATATTCTTACACAAAAGCCCATTGGTTTCTTCCAGCTCCTTATGCATGAAAATTGCTCAGACAGGGAAACCCTTGTGTTTTCCAGCAGGGCCCCCTCAATTCTTAATCTTAGAAGACCCCAAATACAGGGAAGGGTCTCTTTCCTTCTCCACCTGATAAGCTCCTTCTCTCTCCAACACCTTTTGCTAGCCAGGGGTGGGGAACCTGAGGCCGGTCCACCTAGAGGGCCACATGTGATCTTGAGGACACAGGTTCTCCACCCCTGTTGCTAGACCTAAGTCTTTTCTTGTTCCAAACTTTGAGCCTTGCTCAGAATCCAGTACCATGTTCTGCACCCACACTTGACAATTTTTTTTTTGAATTGCTGAATCAAATTGGTCAGAACAGTGCAAGAGAAAACATTCCCATACAGCCCCTTTGTTCTCCTGTCAGCAGGCCTGTTGGACACAACTTCTTCCCCTCCTCATCTGCCTACCTGATGTGGGAGCAGAACCCTGGTGCATCCAAGGAGAATTTTAAGATGTATGAGCCTGGCACAGCCATAGAGCCATGTGTCCTCAGCTGCTCTTTCCTGGGCCTTTGCTAGGAGACTCTGCAATTTACATCCACCAGACATGATTTCTTGTATAAGAACACCTGGAGATCTTTTGCTATAGGTGTGGGTGTTTGTGCCTGATCCTAAGCAGCTGCAAACCCTCCTGAAAGAAGAAATGAGTTCTTTTGAGAAAGTACTCTGTCTCTATGTTGTTTGACCCACATCCCACTAATGGGCATGTAACCCAAGGAGGCCAAAGACAGAAAGAAAGCCTCACCCACAAAGTATTCATTTGTTGTAGCAAAAAACTGTAAGCCTAGTAGATGCAAGGCAGCTGGTGATGCAGTGGATAGAGTACGGGGCCTGGAGTCAGGAAGACTCATCTTCCTGAGTTCTAATCTGGCCTCAGACACTTAGTAGCTATATAACCCTCTGTGAGTCACTTAACCCTGTTTGCCTCAGTTTCCTCATCTTTAAAATGAGCTGGAGAGGGAAACAGCCAACCACTCCAGCATCTTTGCCAAGAAAACCCCAAATGGGGTCACAAAGAGTCAGAAATGACTGAAAAACAATGGAACCAACAATGAAGACATGACCGTATATGAATATAATAGCCGATCAATAAGTATGTATTAAGTTGTAATCAGCCAACCAATAAGTATGTATTAAGTTCCCCCAATGGGCCTTTCTAAAGTGTTTTCCCAGTATTTAACACTATTTTTTTACAAAGTACATGGAGCTAAATAGAACCAAATTCCTATGAGGAAGAAGAGGGGAGTCTCCCATCTTACCGTGAGGAACCAAAACATTAAGGAGTTTGTTGAGGAACACAGGGAATGCAGTCAGTAATGCCCAAGACTAGAACTCAAGCAGGCAGTGTGACGTGATAGAAGACCCAGGTTCAAATCCCGGTTCTGCCACTTACTGCTTCCAGGACCGAGAGCAAGTCACAAGTTCTCTGAGGCCTCAGTTTCCTTATCTGTAAAATGAGGAGGTTGGAATTGGTAGACTCAGAGGTCCCTGAAATCTCTAGGTCCCATGACTTCTCCCGCTTGGCCCCAGAATGCAGAGCTAGGAACAATGGACAGAAGGTACAAAGGAAGCAAATTTAGGCTGGAGAGAAAGAAACATCTATTAATAGTTACCCTAAAGTGGAGTGGGCCCTCATTAAAGGGCTTCAGGTAAAAGCCAGATGACCATGCTGGGGAAATTATAGAAGGTTATCCTGTTGAGCTATGAACTAGATGGTTTGAGTGGCTAGATGAGAGCAGGCATTGAAGGCTGCAGCCAGGAATTGACAAGTATGGCTCAGGTGCCCTGCTCTCCACTTAATACCACTTCTTCTATTTCCTGCTGCCTTCTGGGAGGAGTGGTGCATGTCCCCTCCAGAGTCCCAAGTCCCAAGTCTGAATCTACCTCCATCACTTTCTAGCTGTGCGACCTTGGACAAACCTCTTATACTCCTCAAGCCTTGGTTTCCCCATCTATAAAATAAGGATACAATTGCCTACAATACCTAGCACACAGGGCTTCTGCAGTCATAAAGCACTGTGTAAATAATAATAATGACTGACATTTGCACTGTGCAGATACACTGGAAGAGGAACTTTCCTCACCAGGATTTCTCCATAGCGATGAAATCATAGGTTTGGTCAGGAAAAAAAAAGTAAGCAGCAGTCTTCCTGACACCCAATTTACTTACTGCCTTTGTATGTAGTCACTACCAAGTAACCTTGGACAAGTCACCATTTCTGGTTTTCAGCTTCTCATCTGTAAAATGGTAGGTCAGGTAAAGGAATGAAATACTTTCCACTGCTTACAAAATGGTTTTTGTAAGATCTTTTAGCTCCACCAAAAATATTAAGATTTTCTGTCACTTTTGATTTTTTTCTCTAGAATTGGAGGACAAAAAAAAATCTGAGCTCATTTCAAAACTCAGGTATGAGGGCTACTCAGTACAGTGGAAATGTTTGAAAAGAATGGCCCTGAGGTCCTTTTCAGACTTATGAGCCCACAATCCTATCCAATGTACCTCCCCAGCTACCTACCGTTACATCTTCTAAAGAAAACTTACCGTGCTCCCCCATGACTTTCTAAGGGATCAACCAAGCTTTGGTCAGTTGGGAAGCTGCATTTTTGTTTTCTTTAAGAGTAGGAGATGAGGAATAGCCAAGGGGCTGCTCATGGGGGTGGTCTCATGGGACTTTCCTATACTATTGCAGTGAAGTTCTCACAACTTGGACGGATGGTCAGTTGATAGCCTGAATTTATCTGGCATCCACCCCATAAACATAACTCCCGAGATCAAGGGCTTCACCACCTACTAGACCTCAATCTTCCTTCCCCTTCTAGTTGGATGCTTATTCTTGGGATGAGTTCACACTGCCCTCTAGTGTTTAAAAGTCAAACTGAAACCCCTTGCCCAGCCTTGTCATTGGCCCCAGGGTGCTATTCAGTGGAGGTTGCTATAACTTGTCAAGGGACCACAGGATCACAGTTTTAAGAGCCAGAAAGGATGTTTAAGAACGTCTCATCTAACCCACTTATTCGATAGAGAAATTGTCCCTGGCACAGGGACTCATCTACTTACTGAGTGGCATGGCAGTGCCAATCAAATCTAGGACATTCCCCAATGGCTTCTAACCCCCTGCCCCTAATGATAAAAATCAAACTCTTGCCCTCGCTTTATTAGTGAGATATTTTACATTCAAATTTGCTGAAATTGTTTATCATCTCTGTTTCTAATGAAAAATGATCAAGTTTGACAGGACTTTCCAAAGCTCTTAGGTTCACCGAACCCCAAACGCATTTCCACCCACCCTTTCCCCTCTTACAAAAATCATGTATATTTCAAAGCAAATACAATCCATATGTAAAGGAATCAAAAACTTTCCACTGCTTATGATATGGTTTTACAAGACCTTTTGACTTGGGGAAAAAAACCAACAACTTAAGATCTTCTATCAGCTCTTAATTTTTTTTTTTCCTTAGGACTACAAGAGGAAAAAAAATATTTGAATTCAGTTCAACACTCAGGTATAATGAGGGCCATGTGGTACAGTGGAAAGAAGATCTGGACGGTAACTCGGGTTCAAATCCTGCCTCTGATACTTCCTGGCTTCATGGCAATGGGGGAAATCACTTAACCTCTCTGAGACTGTTTCCTCATTTGTAAAATGGGAATGATATCCATAGCAGCCACCAGTTGTCTTAAGGAGCAAGTGAGATAATGTATGTAAAGCATTTGCAAACCTTAAAATGTAATGTGAATATCAGATATTATTAAGACATGGTTGATACAGCTATGCTTGATATCCCTGGGAAGTAAAGGACAGATTAATGGTGCTGGACGAAGTTGGTGGTGATGCCACAGAGGAGACCAAAAAAAAAAAAATCACTGTATTTCCTATGGCTTGGTTCTCTCCCATACAGCAGCTTGGCAGCCCATCTGGGTGGTACAGTGTATAAAGAATTTGGCCTGCAGTGAAGAAGACCTGAGTTCAAATCTAGCCTCAGATACTTACTAGCCGTGTGATCCTGGGCAAGTCACTTAGCCTCTGCTTGTCTCATTCTCCTCTAGTGTAACTTGAGAATGATAATAAGAGCACTTATCTTGAAGATTTATGAGGATTAAATGAGATAACATTTGTAAAGTGCTTAGCTTAGTGCCTGGCATTATAACAGTGCTGTATAATACTCCTTTCCCTTCTCTCAATGGGGCTATCCATAGGGAGGAGCCTCCCCTGGCTTCTGATCCTATACCCAAATTTTGGTTCTAGGCATCTGCCATGGCAGAGATTCCTTAGCCATGGAAAACCATGTGATATGTGAAGGGCAGTACCAGTATGCTATGAAAACAGAATCTCAAGGAAGAACAAAAGGAAAACTCTCTACGGGCAACATCAAATGGAGAAACCTGGGCTTGGTAGAAAGGCCTTGACCCAGATGAGACAACTCGATTATGCAGATTTCACTTAATTTCTGCACCACCTCATGAAGCTGGACTGATGCCACAGGTAGTTAGGCGATAAGGTCGCTATTGTGCGTTGTCAATATTTTTATTCCATTGATCTCCCATCAGGACCTTTGTTCTTTTTGAAGGCCCTTTCTGGGACTGCATTTTACCCAAAGAAATGAAAAGACTATTATGTGCAGGCCTGTTTTTCCTTCCTTGCTGACTATGGACACCCAGCAACACGCCTTCCTGGCTGTGAAAAATAAAGCCATTTAACCACATGCATGGAGAAAACAGTTAAGTATTCCAGGTAAACTGAGGCACACAACTGAGCAGAAGCTGGGCTTGCCTTGGGGGCCAGTGAAGAGCTGGATGTCAGTCAGCCTGTGTTCCTCAATTGTTATGTAAGACAATAAGCTTCTATCTTGAAACCAACACAAAAGAGAAACTCGAAAAGAAGCACGGAGTATTTTTGATGGTTTGCTGGGCTCCATCATTGCCTTCCTGGCCACCCTTGCTTAACGAAGTCACTTCCATTAGAAGTTTAATTGCTTAAAAAAAACCTGATGCACTACTCCAAGCTGATTGAACTGTAATGCTTATGTGCCTATGGGATCCCAAGGGGGCTAGTGTCTTAAGATTGCATGTGGAGAGGGTGACCAACAGACAAAGTGCCTGAGGAACCGAGCAAATCCAAGCCACCAGTCCATAAATGATGCCTCTTAATGCACAATGAGACAAAATTTTTGGATGTGGCCAAGGTGGGAATTTGTTTGGCTTCACTGTGCATTTTTGTTACAAGGGTTTTGTTTGTCTTTTATTCCTTCTTCTCTCCTCCCCTAGAAGTGGTGGTGGTGGCGGTGAGGGAGGGGGAGCAGGCTGAGAGAGAAAAAAATAGATTTTTATGGAAGAGAATAAAATTTAGTTTTCTAAAAAAGATGACTTTTATGGAGAAATAGCAGTTATTCAAGAAGGTTCTTTTATAAGTCAGTGAGGCAGCTCAGTGGATAGAGCACCGGGCCAGGAGTTAGAAAGATGTGAGTTCAAATCTAGCCTCAGCTACTTACTAGCTGTGTAATCCTGGGCAAGTTACTCTATTTATCTCAGTTTCCTCAACTGTAAAGTAGGGTTATAATAGCACCTCCCTCAAGAGGAATTTGTAAAGTGCTTAACACAGTGCCTAGCACATAGTAGGTACTATATAAATGCCATTCTTAATAGTTATTATATTATTATTATTAATAATTATTAATCATCCAATGTACCCTTCACACCCGACCAGCCTTTCGCTTGCCTAGATATGATAGCTTACTCCTCTTCAGTGGTTCCTTATTGAATCCCGAAGTACAAATCTTCCCTGGTATTCATTCAATTCCTGGTACTCAGGGTGGTACATCTGGTACCACCCTACTTTTCCAGCCATGTTAGTACTATTCTCTTTCTTCTGAAGACAATCTATGTTTTCTGTCCTCTGAGAGTTTGTTTCTGCTGTGTGATATCCTTGGAATGTCCTCCTTCTCCCCTTCACCTGTCCTGTACCTCCTCCTTGAGGGCTTTCAAGCAATGTGGTATAAGGATGGGGCACTGGACTTGGAGTATCGTGGATGGCATCATGGGAGGAGCTCTGGACTTGGAGTCAGAAAGCTCTGGGTTCAAAACCCTCCTCAAACATGTAATTGCTGTGTGGTCCGGTGCATGCCACTTTGTCTCTCTAAGCCTCTCTAAGCTGTAAAATGGAGCTGAAGGGTTGGAATCGATGTCCTTTCTCTAAGGATATCTCAAGCTCCAGATCTATGATTCTATGATCTCGTTCCCTGATCTTTTGTTTACCCCTCCCCACCAAGATGACAGTTTCTCACATAGCACTTAGATTTGTAGCTCGGATGCACTTGTACATTATTTTTTATCATAGTTATTATAACATATGGCACATCCCCCTGTTGTAATTATTTCATGGAGGGATGGACTATGTCTTAAATAATCTTTGTATCTTCCCTAGCACCTGTTATATTGCCCCCCACACAGTAGATGCATAATAAATGCTTCCTGAATTCAATTGTGTCTCAGCCAAATGCAGCACATGTGGGAATTATTTATTTTAAAGCTTTGACTCAAGTGATGTCTGGCCACCTGGAAATGACTCAAATATTAAAGAGACTATTAAGATTTAGTCACATTCTAGGGTACTTGGCATAACCCACCAAAGTCATATGTATCCCAGAGGGAAGTAACCCTGAAACCTCAGAGAATATTCTATATTGATTTCAAATAGCTTGCATCCATGCATAACTCAGGCACAGCTCTTGATAGGAGGCATTTCCTCATAGGTTTCATTCTTAGCACTCTTTCTTTCCTGACTTTATTTTACATGGTATATGAGGGGTAGTGGCATATATTATATATATATATATATATATATATATATATATATATATATATACACACATACATATATATGTATATATATGCGATATGTATATATGTGTGTGTGTGTGTATATGTATATAGTGGACAGACTTCACCTTTATCGCATAGCTGTGTGACCCTGGGAAGGTAATTTAACCTCTCAGCTTCCCAGGCAACTCTCTGAGACTATGCCTTGCTGGAACACAGAGGAAAAAGAATTCCCTAAGTAGAGGATGGATTTGAGCGGGAAGGGATGAGGCAGGAAGACATCTTAGAAGGCTATTACAGTGGTCCAGGCAGCAAGTGAAAAAGGATTCTGGTTCTCTGAGTGGAGAGAAGGAAAAGCATATGAAAAATGTAGTGAAGGTAGAAACAGTAAGATTTAACAAGAGATTGGAAATGTGGGGTGAGCGACATCAGGAATAACACTGAGGTGTTCACCTGGTATACTGGGGGGGTTGAAGTGTCCAGAAATTCTGAAGAAAGGAGAGTTGGGGACCCAGGAAAGCTGTATTTTGTGTTAGATAAGTTGAGTTTGAGATGTCCTTGGGTTATCTAGTTCAAAATGCCTGAGGCAGTTGAAGATGCCAGACTTGTAGGTCAGGAGAGTGCTTAGGGCAGCATCTGTAGCTCTGGGAATCATCACAAACGGTCATTGAACTTCTGAGAGCTGGTGTGGACTATGAGAGAAACTCTAAGTCAAAATGAGGTAGTACAGACTGGCAAAAGAAAAAGAGGGCTTGGGACAGAGCCATACGGTCAGTGGGTATGACATGGGTGAAAAACCAGCAAACAAGCAAGAAGCAGTAAGACACTTGGATTTTCTATCACAAAAACCTAGAGAGGAGGGGAACCTAGGAGGAAAAAGTGAACAACAGTGTCAAATGCTGCAGAGTGATCAAGAAGTGTTTAGAAAAGGCATTAGACTGGACAATTTAGAAATCATCGCAGACTTTTCGAGGTAGGTTTCATTTGAGTGATTCAGAGGGTTTAGAGGAGAATGAGAGGAGAGGAAGTATAGATTTTACTGTTGACCATTTCCTCAGAACTTAAGCCACAAAAGAGAGTTAGAGGATGGTGGCAAGCAGGTATGGCATGATCAAATGAGGGTTTGTTTGTTTTTTTTAAGGATAGAGGAGACATAGGCATATTTGTAGGCTGTATGGAAGGAGAGAGCAATGTTTGTGGAACTGAATTGAATTTTGTAGGACAATTTCAGGGTAATAAATCCTTTATTTTTTAAATTTAAAAATTTTGAACTTGACAAAGACCAGCAAATATGATTATCTCTATATGCAAAGAGTAGAAAAGAGAGGATTGCATGTGAAAATACACATTTCTACTATGTTCAGTTTGTTTTCCTTTTAAAAAATATAATAAACCAACACATCAATTTCAAAGCTATCCTGTATGTCTGTTTCTCCCTGCCAACCTTCTTGTATGTTCTCTCCTGTAGATTCTTTTCTATGTTTCATCGATACTCTTTTTTTTATTTTTCCTCTCTTTATGGGGGTATCAATATCACAATCTTTTCCTTCCCCCCACAATGTAAAAAGCCCTTCCTTGTAACAAATAGACATAGTCAAACTAAATAAACCTACACACTGTTATTGTCTGAAAGCATGCCTCATACTGAATCCCTAGTCCATCGCCTCACTGTCAGGACGTAGGAAACATGTTCCTCACTCCTCTGTAGTAAATTGCACAGACCAGAGTTCTCAAATCTTTCAAAGTTGCTTTTATTTATTAGAGGTTAGTCATTGGTTAAAGGATATGAACAGGAAATTCTCAAAGGAATATAATCTAAGTTATCAATAACCATATAAAAATAATCTAAATCACTAATAATAAGACAAATATAAATTTAAAGAACTCTGAGGTTCCACTTCATATCCATTAGATTGGCAAAGATGACTGAAGAAGAAGGAGGAGGAGGCGATGATGATGATGATGATGATGATGATAAAGATGATGACAATTGATGGAGGGGCTGAGGGAAGACAGGCATTTTAATGCTTATTTGTAGAGCAATGAAAAGCAATGAGAAATTATGCTCTAAAAATCACTAAACTATGCAAGATGCTTTGAGCCAGTGATAACATTAGTAGACCAATGCCCTCAAAGAGAAAAAAGAAAGAAGGAAATGACCTTTGTATGTAAAGATATTTATAACAGCTCTATTTATTGTAGCAAAGAACTGCAAACCAAGGGCATGCTTATTAACTGGAAAATAGCTGAACAAATTATGCAATGGAATATTATTGCACTATAAGAAATGTCAAAAGAGGTTGTTTCAGAGAAACCTGGAAAAGCATATAATCTGATGCACAGGGAAGTTAGCAGAATCAGATGAATAATTTATATAACAACATTGCGTTTGCTTTTTGCTTTTTGGCAATTCTATTATTAGACTCACTGTCTGTCCCATGACCCCCTCCCCCCACATCCATGGAAAAAAAAGAAAAAGAGAACTCTAGCAAAAAATACACATAGCTAAGCCAGACAAATTCCTATATTATCCTTGTCCAAAAAGTTACATCTCATTTTGTACCTTAAACTTGTCACCTTTTCATGAAGAGGTAGATAGCATGCTTCATCATAGGCCTTCTGGAGTCCTTGTCGGTCATTGCATGGTTCAGTTATTAATTATTCCAGAGTTGTTTTTGTATATAATGTTGTGGTTGTTATATAAATTGTTCTTAGTTCTGCTCACTTCACTCTGTATCAGCTCATAAAAATCTTGCCGGGTTTCTCTGAAATCTCTTTTTTTCATTTCTTATGGCACAATAATATTCCATTATGTTCACATATTATAATATGTTAAGCTTTTCTCCCAATTTATGGACATATTCTTAGTTTTCTTTCCTTTTTTGCAAAACAAAAAGTGTTGCTATACTATTCTCCCCCCTTTTTTTGGATTTCTTTGGGAGATAGACCTAGTTGATGACTCAAAGAACGTGTACAGTTTACTGACTTTCGGAGCATAGTTCCTAATTGCTTTCTAGAGTGGCTAGACCAATTCACAGTTCTGCCAACAGTGCATTAGTATGCCTATCCTTCTCTATACCCTCCAACAACTGCCATTTTGTCAATTTTGCCAATGCGATGGGTGTAAGATAGAGCCTTAGAGCTGTTTTAATTTGAATTAATCTTATTATTAGTGATGTAGAGTATTTTTCACAAGGTTATTAATAGCTTGGTTTTTTTCTTATAAAAAATGCCTCTTCATATCCTTTCATAAAGGTCTCATTTCCAAGGTATGTAGAGAACTGATTCAAATATATAAGAACAAGAGCCATGTCACCTCGGGCAAGTCACTTTATCTTTTGGGGCTTGGTTTTCTCATGTAAAATGAGAAAGTTGGACAAGCTGAGAGGTTGAGAGGACACTATCTCTAAAGTCAGAGGACCTCTGAGACCAGGTTCAGATGCTGCCTCTGATAGTCACAGTCTGAGGGACCTTAGACAAGGTACTAAAACCTCATCAAATTTCAGGCTCATTTTCAAAATGAAGGGGCTTGCCTTTGAGGTCCATTCCAGCTCTAAATCTATGATCCTGTCATCTCTGAGGTCTCCTCCTAGTGATAACATTTTGTTCTGTACTGTTGTGGTTACAGCACTGGACTTGGAAGGAAGACCTGCATTTGTTTAAATCCTGCTACAGCCATTACTAGCTGTGTGACCCTGGGCAAGCCCGTGAGCCTCAGTTCTTTCATATGTAAGATGCAGTTAATAATAAGGTAGCATTTACCTCATTAGGATTGTTATTAGGCTTAAATGTAATATATGAAGTGCTTTGTAAATCTTAGAGCTCTATATGAATATCAGTTATTCACTGACAGGTTAAGTGACTTGTCCATTGCCATCTAGCCAATAAATATCAGAAGTGGGATTTGAAGCCAAGTCTTCCTCTTGAACTCTAAGTCCAACACCCTGTATGTCCAGTATGCCACAACGCCAACTTGTAACAAATATGGATAGTGAAGCAAAAAAAAAAAACCCTCCAAATTGGCCATGTTCAAAAAATATGTCAATCTGCCTGCATTCTAAGTCTATGACTTCTCTCTCAGGAGGTAGGAAGTGAGTTTCATCCTGATTCCTGTGGATTCATGACTGATGATCAATTGCATTGATCAGAGTTCTTAAGTCTCTCAAAACTGTTTAACTTTATAACATTGTTACTGCACAATTGTTCTGCTCCCTTCACTCTACATCTGTTCATACAAGTTTTCCCAGGTTTCTCTGAAACCATTCCCTTCATCATTTCTTATGGCACAAGAGTATTCCATCACATTCAACTACCATAACTTGTTTAGCCGTTCCCCAATTGAGGGCACCCCTTCAGTTCTTTGTCATCACAAAAAGATCTACTATAAATATTGTTGTATGTAAAGGTCTTTCCACTTTGTTTTCCAAAGCTATATTATTGAAATCCCTGCCTTTCTTTGAAACAGTGAGTGGTCCCACTTGTAAGTAGATTTCACTTTAAGGCCAAATGGGAATTCTTTAAGGCAGACTGGCCTTCGAGGTCCCCTCTGAGGATTTCCAAACCAAAATGATGTGGGTCAGAACACACTGTGCCCCATTGTTCATCAAGCTGCCTTTGCAGGCCCTTGGATCGTTGATGGTCAGAATAATGATACTATTGTATCACTCGGTGGATGCCAATGGACAAAGTATTATGAAAATCTGAAGTCTGAAGTTCCCAACTATCATTAAATTCTGAACCAAAATGCCCTTACTGATCCTCCAGCTAGTTACCTCCCCCCTCCAAGATGTTGAGCTTTTAACTTTAAGAACCCCCAGAGAGAAGACCCATGACTAAGAACATGCACACACGTCCCTATATTTATTTATACCCTTGATTATCAGAAACAGCTGAATGGATTTTTTTTTTCTCAGTTTTACAGAGGCATTTCCTTCTCTGGGTGAGAATCTTTAGGAAAATCTCTGCTAGTGAAAGCAGGAGCTCACATGGAAAATGCCATCCCTGAGAACACAGCTCTAAAAATAAACACACCAGGTCCAGGCTCGGTAAAGACGGCCAAGTCTTACAGGGTGGGCAGCACCGGATAAAGGAAAGCAACTGGGACAGGAAGCATCTAATGAAGGTTTGTCCAGATCTGGAACAAAACTATTCTAGCAAGAAATTGAACTGGGCACTCCTACATGGGAGAAAGCCTGGCTGGAGACCAAATGTGAGGCCCTGGGCCCCATTAAGTGTTCCACAGGGTCCTTCCCCCTTTCAGACAGCCCACGTATCTCTGTCTTATAACAGAATCATTCCAGCCTTTCATACAACAAAGGCCCAGACAGAGTGAAGCTATCAAAAGGGTTTCCTCATCCATCTTCTCCTTCCATTCTAATTTTAGAGCATCACTGCCTGTGACCTTAGAGCACCAGGACTGGCCCCAACATCTATCTGAAGATCAAGTTATGGTGTCAAGAGAGTCTAACAATGGCAGATCAAAAAAAAATACACTGCTGTGTATCTTGGGCTGGAGAGGAACAGAAGAGAATGAGACATCCGAGAGATCAGTAACAAGGGAACAAACATTTGGTAGGTGTCAACTGTGTGCCTGGCATTGTAGGGGCGTGAAGAAAACCAGAGACAGTTGCCATCCAAGTTCCAGTCTTGCTAGGAAGAGGGGAGGAGGACAGAGGAGTACTAGGCAGAGACCTCACTGTATTGTTGGGCCCTGCACTGTCTCTTCTGCTTTGCTAGGAAGTCCATTATTCAGTTTTTGTTTTTATGTTTTGGGGGTAGGAATAAAGACAAAAGAAGTATGAGTTTTGTTTCTTTTTTTTTCAATTAAGAAGCATTTATTTTCTCTCCCTCCTACCTCCCTCTACCCATATGAAAAAAGAAAAAAGAAACAAAGCTTGAAAAAACATGTATAGTTAAGCAAATTCCTGAACTGGCCCTGTCCAAAACTATATGTGTCATTCTGCATCTGGAGTCTATCATCTCTCTGTCAGAGAATCAATAGTACAGGTCATCATTCTTCCTCTGGAATTATGGTTGGTCATCGCATCGATTAGAGTTCTTAAGTCTTTCAAAGTTGCTTATTTTTACAAAGTTGTTACAAATGTATTGTTCACTTGGTTCAGTCATGAGTTTTCTGACACGTGCTTCTTTTTTATGGGATCACAGGATCATAGTTGGAAGAATACTCAGAGATCAAATATTGGAACCTTTCTTTTTGCAGATAAGGAGAATGCTGTCCAGAGGGGTAAAAATTGTACAGCAGCATAGCACAGGATTTGAAACCAAATCCTCTGTTTGCCTTGGAGGAATCTAGATGGCTCAGTGGTTAGAGCACTGGGCCTGGAGTCAGGAAGACCTGAGTTTAAATTCAGCCTGGCACAAAGAACTATCTATTCAGCAATGCTATAAGGTTGTACATTTTGGAACCCCACAACCTCCATCCTGCTTTTTCAGGCTTCTGATTCATTATTCACCTCCATTCACACTCTGCAAAACAGTCATTCTATCTTCTTTTAAAACTGATCAAGGGGCAGCTAGGTGGTGCAGTAGATAGAGCACAGGCTCCGGATTCAGGAGGACTTGAGTTCAAATCTGACCTCAGACACTTGATACGTCCTAGCTGTGTGACCCTTGTCAAGTCACTTAACCCTGATAGCCTGGCAAAACAAATAGACAAAACTGAGGAAATGCTTTCTTCCCCAGATGCTCACCCAGATCCTATTCATTTTGTATATATTATGTATATGTTTATATGGCACATAAACACTGCTGCTGGGACCCAGGGGCTAAGGTAGGGTGCCTTCTCCTCCTGTCCTGTGAATGTGGTCCTACCTATATCCAGTTCAAAGCTAGAAGAGCCTTCTTAGCTGAGGAAGAGGGGTCTAAATTTTCACTGTTGTTGACTCTCTCTTCAGCATCCTGTAGAAAGTTGCTAATTGCAGAAATAGTTGTGTTGAAAGTCAAGAGGAATTGCCCCCCCAAATGAAGAAAGTATGAATCAGATATGGGACAAGAAATTTATTCCTACATAAAAGCAAAGATAATCCTAAGAATCAGAGCACATACCAACAGAATGATAAGAGCAGAATCATGACTGTCTTCTGGGAAGCTGGTAATTAAGCCTCACGGGGGCATAAACAGGTCTGAAAGGCTGCTGGCCATTCTACATTTGTCACTGTTTGTCTTTCTTCAATTAAAGAATCAAACTGAATTTCCCGCTGATATCAATTCCTTCTTATACTGTTGAAGCCACAGCCATGCTGGTAGATGTTATCTCCACTGCACACCTATGTGATCTTGCAAGGGATGGGGCAGTAGAAGAACGTGCTTCCCTTTTTCTTCTAAAATTTTTTTGGATTAGTGGGGCTGTATAGCTTGACCTACTCTAACATATGCTGTGTTGTTGATGCTCTTCCTAGTAATTCTGACCAATACAGATCATTCTCCTTCCTGATCTCCCATGATATGGTCTGTCCTACCCATATTGATACTCAATCAGTCAATAAACATTTATTAAGTGATTCTCAGGGCTAGGGACCCTCTTTTGAGTTATAGACTTCTTTAACAATCTAATGAAACCTACGGGTCCCTTCTTTCAATAGTGACTTGTTGCTTATATTCATAATGAAAGCAAATGCTAAATTTCCATTAGTGATTAGTGAAAATAAAGGTATATTTTTCCCCATCCAAGTTCACAGAGCCCCCTGAAATCTATTCATGTACCTCTAGGTTATGAACCCTCATTCTAAAAGAGCTTGTTGGAATAAATCAAGTCAAGAAACAATTATTAAATGCTTACTATATGCTAGGCACTGGGCTTATAAACTAGATATGTAGTTATTCTTAACTTTAAGTCTTGGTTCACAATGACAATCATAAAACAACTCTTTGAGGTTGGAGCAGGGGGTACTTAAGAACCCTTTTCTCTAACATGACCTCCTAAGTTATACGCCCTTAACCCTGGGATTGAGCTTCTCAATAGTGCCAAAATGGAAATTGCCTATGAAAATCTCTTCGGGTTTACCTTGCATCTCAAGCCTATTTTAAGCCAAACGACATGTTCTTCTGCCTCTCATATTCTTCCCCTCAGAGGCCTCACCATTTAGCTCCTTGGAAATAACACTAGCCAATTACTTAGGATGCTTTTCATTCTTTTTGAAATAGGGTTGTTTCCATTAGGAACAGAGAAGCACATGCAAACAAGGGAATGGCCTCATTTGGCTAAGGCTAAAGATGTAGGCTGCATGAAGCTCTGGGGCATGGTGTTCTCCTGGATTAGGCTAGATTTGGGAGACGAGGCAATGCTGGAAGTGGAATATTAAACTGCTTAGTTCTGGAAGTCAGATTGATTTCCTTTCAGTCTGGAGACTGAGGTGTAGAGGTGGCAGTTGCATTACTTAGCCAGCTAGCAAAGCTGTGGCTGTGATCAGGACTCAGCCATTGGGCAGCCAGTTTGTTTTTCTTCCAAACGAGTGTTCACTGCTCTGGAAGGAGTCACCCAGAGGTTCACAGAGTGTGGTGAGGCAGTGAAGCCTAATAAGGGAACCAGGAATGTGTGGGGGCAGGATAGGGGTGAGAGGAGCAGAAGACAACTCATGATTCTTCGTTTTAAAGGAGAAGGAAGACTGACCCAGGAAAGGGAAGTGATTTACTCCATTATATATACCTAGTTTGATTAGCAGCATAGCCAAGATTTAAACCTGGATCTCCTGGCAGCTTAGTACTATGGAAAGAACATTGGCTCTGGAGTCAAAGGCCTGGGTTCACATCCTACCTCAAATAATTACTAATTATGGGCAAATCTCTTAATGTCTCTGGGCCCCAATTTCCTCACCAAAACAAGGGAGATGAACTAGATGTCCTTTGGCAGCTATGTGGCACAGTGGATAAACTGTCAGGCATGGAATCAGGAAGACTCATCTTCCTGAGTCCAAATCTGGACTCAGACACTTACTAACTCTGTGACCCTGGGCAAGTCATTTAACCCTGTTTATTTTAGTTTCTTCATCTGTCAAATAAGTTGGAGAAGGAAATGGCAAGCCCTTCCAGTATCTTTGCCAAGAAAACCCCAAATGGGGTCATGAAGAGTCAGACATGACAGAAACAACTCAACAAAAACAAAAATAAAATGAGAGGGATGGATTAGATGTCCTTTAAAGTGAAGGTCTCTTCTAGATAGGTCTAGAATCTTCTAAAGATTCTTCTACCCATAGATCATAGGATCCTAGGATTCTTGGGTCAAATGTTTGAAAAAGCATTACACTACACCGCTTTCAAGATGGCGGATCATAAAATCTAGAGCTGGTAGGGTTCCCTTTTTACAGATCAGAAAACAGAAGCCTAGGGTAAATAAAATGACTTGCCCAAGACCACACAAAACAGTGATTAGCAGAGCTTGGATCTAACTAAATCTAAATCTTCAGACTCCAAACCCATGTTTCTCCAAACTGCCTGGGATAGGGACTGGAGAAGTGCTTTATGAACACATGCTACTGGATAAACACCAGTGCTTCCAATGCCTTTTTAATTTGGAAAACCAGCACCTGGAATCAGTTGTCTTTTGGGATTAACTTTGGATCCTGCCAAGTATAATGCTCCGTGCTTGAGAGCCCTCAATTAATCTGTACTTAAGGGCAAGGTTAAAGACATGAGTGCTTCATTTGATGTTCAGTATAACCAGTTACATGATATAAATGAGACAGTGTGGTAATGGAAAGGGTGTCAGATTTGGAGTCAAATGGACTTGGGTTCAAATCCTGGCTCTTTACCCTTACAAGCCACATGACCTTAAGCAAGTTAAGCCTCTGGACTTCAGTTTCCTCACATGCAAAATTGTACTCCATGGCCTCCAAGGTTTCTCTCAGCTCTAAATCTATGATAAATAGCATAAACTAGAATTGTCCAAATAGATGCCACACTTTCCTCCAAAATCCAGCTTGCAGAAAACTAGAATGTGGCTCTAATTTGGGCTTAATGTCAATGGATAATATTAAACATTATACAGGGTTGCAGGTTTAGAGGTGTTGGAGAATTTAGAGAAATCATCTCATTTGACCCCCTCCTTTTACAAATGAGGAAACTGAGGCCCAAGAAGGTTAAGGGACTTACCCTATAAGTCACCTAGGTAACAGGCAAATAGCAAAGCAGGGATTGCAACCAGGGCCTCAGCGTTGAAGTCCAGGACTCTTTCTATAGAGAGCAGTAAGGATGAGAATGAATAAACAACCTTTATGCTTAATTAAAATTCATTAGATTACTACTATTAGAGTTTTAAAAAAAAAACAACTTTTTGACAAAACACAACACCCATTCCTGTTAAAAACACTAGAAGTCGGGGCAGCTAGGTGGCACAGTGAATAGAGAACCGGCCCTGCAGTCAAGAGGACCTGAGTTCAAATCCAGCCACAGACACTTGATACTTAGCTGTGTGACCCTGGGCAAGTCACTTAACCCCAATTGCCCTGCCTTTCCCCCTCCAAAAATAAAAATAAAATTATATTAAAAAAAACACTAGAAGACAGAAATCCATGGGCCTTTCCTTAAAATGATATATAGTATATATCTAGAATGAAGAGACAGCAGTGTATGTAGCAGAGCTGAAGTAGAATACTTTCCAATAAAATCAGGGGTAGGAAAAGGAGAAAGAAAGAAGAAACAAAATCATCACTTTTTAGGCAAATGATATGATAGCATAATTAAAGAACCCTAGAGAGTCAACTAAAATTAATCAAAACAATAACTTCAGCAAAGTTGTAGGACATAAAAAATAAATCCATACAAATAATCGACATTTCTGTATCATACCAATAAAACTAATATGAAAGAGAAAGAGAAATCTCATTTAAAATAACCACAGAATGAGTAAAATCCTTGGGAGTCTATCTACCAGGATATATACAAGAACTATATAAATACAATTGAAAATCACTTTTTACAGAAACAAAAACCTAGATAATTGGAGAAATATTGAATGCTCATGGATGGGGTGAGTCAATATTCTAAAAAATGACAATAATACATAAGTTACTTTACTTATTCAATGTCACATCAGTTAGACTACCAAAGAATTACTTTATAGAACTAGAAAGAACATAATAAAACTCATACAGAGGCAAGAAAGATCAAAAATCCAAAGGGAAGTTAATGGCAGAAAAAAGTGAGAGAAAGAGGACTGATAGTGCCAGATCTTAGACTATGCTACAAAGAAGTAATTCCCCAAATGATTTGGTACTAGTTGAAAAATGGAGGCATTGGTGGATGGAAGAGATTAGGCATAAAATACAATTCAACAAGTATTTCAGGGGGGAGCACTGTGCTCGAGATACAAAGACAATAATAGTCCTTGTACTCAAGGGGCTTACTTCTACCGGAGGAAAATTACCTAGACGCAGATGCGTACAAAATATAACAGTAAAAGCAAAGTATTCCACAGGGGGAGGGGAGATGGGGAAGAGAACTGGGGAAGTGAGAAAAGACTTGTAAGAGAGATTTGAAGAGGGAGAGTATTGCAGGCATTGGGGCCAGCTGGTGTGAAAGAAGATACTTGTAATGGAATATTATTATTCTGTGAAATGACAAAATTGGGCAGCTTCAGAAGAAACTGGGAAGATCTCCATGAACCGATGCACAGAGAGTGAGCAGAATCAGACCAATTTATAAAATGACAGCATCACTGTAGGGAAACACAACTTTGAACAACTTTAGAACTCTGACAAGTGTGGTAATAAACCATAAATCTAGACGACTGAAGGAAAAACACACCACCCACCTCCTGCTGTAGAAGTAATTAACTTAAAATATACAGAGAAAGATACATATTTGGGCTTGGCCAATGTGGGAATTATTTTTTGCTAGACTATGTAGGTTTTTTAATGAGAATTTTATTTTTTGGTTCAGGGTGAGAAGAGGAAGTGTGAGGGACAGATTACAAATGCACGTAAATTTCAATTTTGCATAATTACTTTTCAATATATATATAGTATATGGGCATGTGGCTACCTGAGAGATCTCATTTTTATTATAACAGCTAACATTTATAACACTTACTATGTGCCAGGCACTGTGCTAAGCACTTTACAATTATTATCTCATTTGGTCCTTAGAACCACCCTGGGAGGTAGATGCTATCATTTTCCTAATTTTACAGATAAGGAAACTGAGGCAGATGGGTTAAGTAACTTGTTCAGGGTCACGCAGCTAGTAACTGTCTGAGGCTAGATTTGAACTTAGGGCTATGGCCTATATAGTTGGTGGGATAGGGTAAAATGCTATATTTTACTGTGGGTTTTCTTGTGTAAAAAAATAGCAAATGACCTGCTACCTGGTTCTTAGCACCCATTTCCTGCCTCAAGGAGGTCTTAAAAGAGTCCCACACTCAAGTGAAAAGCCAAATGCATTAGTCTTCTAATAATAAGCTGGCACAGTAATTTCTCCTCTTCACAACTTCCCCATCTGCATCTGCTTTCTGTTTTCCTTGGTATAATAAGCAACCCTACATTTTTTTGTGATGAGAATAAAAATGTTCACCAGTGCAAAGATCTCCAATGGTCCTCTTGGTGATAGTAATAAATTTATTTCGCATGGTTTTTTATCTTTTTATTTGCATATCTTTCTATGATTTTAAGTAGTATTCCTATGCACTCAACCCTCAATTATTCATATAAATGAAGAACAGAGGCAGAGATAACCCAAAGCTGCAGAACCACCTCCCCCCAATATTCTTGAAGATAAGATGAAGAGACATAGGCTAGACTACATGTTCTTATATATGTGTGTGCTTCCCCTGATATTGAGGCTTGCAACTTGGACTTCTTTCCCTGAATCCCCAGCACCTAACATAGTGCCTACAAAAAAGTGAATTAATAAGAGATTGTTGACTGCTTCATTTTCAACAAAAAACCTTCCATAGACTTCAGTACCAAACACATTACCTGACGCAAAGCTGGCACTTATTCATAAGTACTTGTTGATGCATCAAATGCATATAGATTGCTCAAGTTGATACATATTCAGGGAAAGGTGCAATATTAATACAAAAGACTCAGCTGTGAAGAGACAAAGGTCTTTTAGTTTGTCTAATGACTTTTAGCTAATGGCTAAGAGCAACCGATGGAACCACGTTCTAAGGAAGTAGAATGGCCATCTCTATAGGTCAATGTATATTAGTGTCTTAGGTTGTCTGCTAGGCTTACAGAAATCCAAGTACCTCAATTCTGATGTAAGAAAAATAATGCTGTAGGAATTCAATATATTGTCAGTCTCTTGGCTGGGCTACAGAAAAAGGAGGGAACAGGAGAATCAGCGTAGATATTAGGAGAAATAACCAAAAAGCTTGGGGGAAATTAGATCACTAAAGAGCACATCACAATGGTTTTCAAAGGTTTCAGCCTATAAACTATTTTGACAAGGAACCAAGACAGTTTTTGACTCCTGATCCCACAAAATGAAGAAATAAAATCATATGTTCATGATCGCCAAAGGTTAATTCCATCTTTATTGGAGTCCAACTTTTCTCATTGGATGATATGGGTCCAGAGAAGTTAAGGGATTTCTCATGGGTCACCCAGATAATTAGTGGAGGGCCAGGCCCAGATCTAGGTCTTCTGACTCCCAATCCAGTGTTTTTTTCCATTACCTCACCCTAATCACTATTTTGTCACACTTTTTGCTTAGGCCAATAACCATGGGGAGTGAAACATGGAAAGGGTGACTACCTTTTCTAAGCATTCATTTTTGTACTTTAAAGTATAAAGATCTGCAACTGAAATTTTGAGATATATTTAATAATTTTCATCACATGACCGTCTCTTTTTATGAGACTAGAATTTCAGACCAGCCACCAAGACTACCCGGAAAACCTCCCCAGACCCATGCTTTGATGATCATCAATACAACTCCAGGCAAGAATGAGGAAAATAGACATTGGACAAATTGATTGGAGGTAGAAATAGTCCTAATTCCTTCCTCTCAAGGGTGAAGGAGAACAATGAATGATTTTTAAACTTGGGAACTGAGAAGCTTGTTGACCAAATCAAAGGCTCCATAGACTAGAAGAGGTAAGTCAATCTGAGTGTATCGAACAAAGCAAGCAAGAATCTCAGTCGGTTCTAAGTTTGACCTTTTTCATCTCCTTCAAAGTAGGAGATAACCTTTAAATTGATTAAATAAATTCCAAAATGAAGATTTTAAAAAACCTGTCTTTTTAAAAGCAAGCCAATGGCACTCTAAGTCTCACCACCAGAGGAGTCTTTCCACAGGATCATAGATTTAGAGTTTTACGGCCTTTGAGGTTACTGTCAACTCCCTATTTTACAAGTGAGGAAACTGAGGCCCAGAGAAGTGAAGTGATTTTCCAAGAGTCACATAACTAGTAAATATCTGAGCCAACCTTCCAGTTCAGGTCTTCTTACTCCAAGTCCAGCGCCCTATCCATTATGCTACCTTACCCCTTTTCTGGACCTTTGAGGTGAACACAGGTCATTAACTTGCTTGGAATCCAATCCTCTATGTACACTAAGGGTGGCCCCAAACACCTCATTTTGTTTTTTCCAGTTGATGGGCCAGACAGCTTTCCCTATCCTGGAGTACACCCCTCTGCAGTTAGCTGGCCCATGCTAACTTTCCCTTTGAATGTTATTCAGGTTCAACTTTCCTACCCTCAACAAAAAGTAACAGACACCAACAGATTCATGCAAAATCTTTATTTGGAACATGTGCATTAGGTAGCAGGGTTAATCACCCTTAAATAGTAATATAGTACAGTAACAGTATTTACATTGTGCAGAGAAATACAAAGCTCTTTGAAGACATTCATCCCATTACATTTTACAAATATCTCATTTGCTTGCTTTATTCTTCCCCTGTCCTGAATGTCCCCTTTGCCTCCCCTTCTCACCACCCATTCTCTTGGACTGGGTGACCTGTAGCCATGGTTCGGAGCTGGCAACAAGCCATTATCTGCTGCTGCAGCTTGCCATAGGGCTCCCCTAGCTGCTCTCTGTAGCTGTGCTCACTGACACATGTGGGCAGATGCAGATTATCTGTGGTTCACCAGGGCACTTGTCTTTGCTGCATTTCAGAGATTTCTGCAAGGATGTTTCTGGTTATTTTCTCAGCCAGGCCTGGGTGTGATGGTTGGGATTTGCTGACCCAGGTGGAGAAGACCTCATTTATTTTATAATCTGGAGGTTACTGCCATTTCCCCTGGCTGGGATGTAGCATTTTTATTTCTAATTCCTGCCATATGCTGCTCACAACTGCATTCCCTTTCCTCCCACTCCAAGACAGTGAGGGCTACACAGCGAGTCTCTGGCAGTGGGGGTTGGAGGGTGAGGGGAGGAAAGAGGAAGCTAAGCTGCTTCTTTGGCCCAGCAGCTGAGATCTAGGGGACCTGGCTTCCATATGGGAAAAAGGACTATCTTCTGGAAAACACCGCCTGGCCTCCCTGCCCCAAATCAGGGTCTTTGTGCTAAGGGGAAGGAAGGCTGGATTCTAGTTCAGGTTCCTGTTTCAGTTACTTAGCAGGGGCCACGGAACAAGAAGCCCCCAATCTTCTGCATGTTGTCTGAATAAAGACAACTACGCAATAAGAGTTCATAAGCCAAAGCCAACAATTAATATAGAGAACCCTCTGACTTTCCCCCTACCCAGGACCAGGACAGTCCTAGGCCTGCAGCATCCTTCAGGTTACTCTAGAAGAAACGTGACATAACTTCTCTCTCTCCCTCCCTCCCTCCCTCTCTCTCTCTCTCTCTTTCCTCTCTCTCTCTCTCTCTCTCTCTCTCTCTCTCTCTGTCTCTCCGCGACATAACTTCTCTCTCTCTCTCTCTCACTCACTTTCTGTCTCTCTTCGTGTGTCTATCTCTCTTTCTCCTGCTACTTTATTATCTCCCTGTTCTTGGTCTGGTCAGTCCTGGCCAGAGGAAAATATCCTACTCTTTGGAGAGACCTCCCACTGTGCAGATTCTTAAAGGTCATTTGGAATGTTTTTCCTAAACCCAGTTTAGAGTAGCAACTCCACTCCCATAAACAGACTCACAAAATCTATAGCTTGAGTGAAAAAAAAAAGACACAAAAATTCCTCACTAGCAATAGCTTAGTCCCATCCCACCCTCATCTCTTAAGTCCTGCCTCCATACACAGACGGATCAGGCAGTCCCTGTTTTAAGCAGAACAATGGCCCCAAATATGAAAGTCTTTGTTTGTAAAAACTTATAACATCAGAAATATCTCCACAAGGTCAGATATTTATATAACTATAATCTTGTGGCACTCATCACTTTCCAGAAGATGACACTTAATTAACACTTAATTCTGCATTACTTAGTAACTTTTGCAAAGTTGGCCAACAATCACAAATATACTCTTTGAAAGTTGGTGGATTAAGCCTGGCTTCCTTCCAGATACTTTTTCTAATAGAATCAGAACCTGATTTTCTCTACACAATCATTAGCGTCCCCTAGTCTGCTGCTAGCACCCCAGCCATAGAAATTCCGTAACAAGCAATTGCTGGGAAACGTCAATGTTTTGCTCTCTGAAAGTGATTAGGGTCATTTCAATCTACCTCATTGGTGAGCCACTTGAATTTGTGGTGGGTGTTATTGAAATGCATCCTAGATCATGGGATAGGCTATTCCATAGGTCAATGTGTGTCCCACAGATTTGGGATAGTTTGTTTCACCATGGTGATTTTAAATAACAGTGGCCTTTCACCAATTAAAAAAAATAGTCCCCAAACAGTAAAGCCCCATTAAGGATTTGATCAGTGTGGGAATTCCCTCCTATTCCATAATGGAATGGTACAACTCCCACTAATTAATAACATCTACCCTAACCAAACTGGCCAATAAACCCAATGATACTAAAAGGAAGGGTCTCAAAAAATTCCCTGGGCCAGAAAAGTTATGCCCAGCAGAGATTGGGGTGTGTGTGTCAGGAACTAAAGGCTTCCTAGAGGGCAATCTTTACACATTTTGTTCATACTCTAGGACAGGCTGTGGTTATAGCAAAGGACACGGGGAAAGAATATTGAAACATTATCTTCAAAAAGTTTGCTACAAAGCATGACAAATCAGAACCAAGTTGCCATTAGCTAAATTTGTTTTCTTTCCTTTTTAAAGTATCATTTACTTCTATTTTACATTAGATTTTTTTCTATAAATTTCTAGCTTAAAATTGGTCATAACTAAACTTTAATCTTTTAAGTCCCCAAACTCTTGATAAACATGACCGTGTTAATAGCCATGTTTACCAAGAAAACATGTAGCCAATAAGTAGTAGTGAAATAGTTTATTGTAGTTGAATCGAGTAATTGCTCCCAAGTAATCAATTATACTCCATTTAATGTGGAGCAAACTCTGTGTTTATTGATGTTATTGGATTCAAATCTTCAAATAAGCCATATTTGGGGATGATACATTTGTCAGTTGTCTGATACTAATGGAAGTCTCAAAGTCATTATCCTCTATACTTCCTAAATTATTTATCTACCATAATGGAATGAGACATTTTGCCTCCCTTTTCCTCCTTTCTCTTGAGTTTCCATTTTTCTTTTTCCCACTGTTGACATTAGGAGGAATCTGGAGTAAGAACAAAGCTCAGTTTCACTTTTTTCCAATCATTTCTAGGATGATATTTCTAATTTGAATACCTTTAGGCAATACGTTGATAGTTTTTGAGGGGACAGGGTTAGTCTTTGAAAAAAAAAAAAAAGAAGATTCTTCCCACTTTCTAAAATGTGAAAAGGACACCAAGTCCCAAATAGGCTTGTCAGGTGGTTCAGTTTCAGGCCAGTTGGCCCTACACTAATCTAAGTGGTTAACCAATGACCAAAGTTTGAGTGAACCATTCCCCACTAAAGTCTTTCCCAGAAAGAGCAATTCCATGGCCATTCCAAGCAGTGACTTGGCCCTGGTCCCTACTGATATGAATGCTATATCTTATTGTAACTTTCCAGCTGGAAAAGCCAAAACTTAAAATGAATAATAAAATATATGCCAAGATTGTTCATTAGTATATCTGAGGGGATTTTGAAGAATGATTTACATGGATCTTATTTTGTTTATAATAGACTAAATTTATAAAGCTCTTCTGTAAGGAAAAAAAATCATATGGTGGAGATATAAAAAGAGTTGTCTAAAGCACCACAAGGGTTGTTTTTGGGGCCAAATTACAGACCACCCAAAAATGATCATTTCAGGAAGTTGAGATGAATAAAAATAGATAAGGGAGCCTTTTGAGAAAGAACAATGTAAGAGACAACTCTCATGCAAGGAAGAAGGGGGATGGAAGCAAGGAACCTTCAAAAGAATCCAAACAAAAATATCTTACAAAGAGAGTGGACAGAAACACATAAAAAATTCATAAATAAAGTTTGTGCAGATTAATGCAATATTAAACAGCAGAATGTACAGGCCTCAAAATACTCTTTTGAAATGCCACATATTTAATGTCTCAAAGCAATATTTTTAATACAGAGACTAATTCAGAACCATTCCAGGTAAAATGCTTAACTCTGTGCATGTGTACGTGTGTGTGTGTGTATGTGTGTGTGTGTAAGCGTGTGCGCGAACACACACACGTGTATGGTGGTTAGGGAAGAGGGAAGTATTGGGTGAATTGGAGAAGGTCTATTTCAGGGCTGTACAATCAGACACAATATGAAACCACTTTTTGGTAATTCTAGTTAATCTGGCACCAGTTATGATACTTGGAGGATTTCAGGTGCACCCTGAAAAGGATGACTTCCAAAAATACCCCATCAGCTATGTTTGTGAAAAATCTTTGTGAAAAATTCATTTTTAAAAAGTTAATTAACCCCATAATATTTTTTTATATATAGACATCTCTTTTCACAACAAAATCCAAATGGCAGCATTGTATACGACTATGAGATATAACACGTACATTAAAGCATCAAACTGAACCCTCCTTAGGGTTCCCTTCACACAAAGGGATACAGATTCTTTTAAATATAATACTTCTTTAAAAATCTGCCACCAAACAATAGTTTACATCATAGAAAAATAGTATTCTCCTAAAAAGAAATATAGTTACTTTGTTAAAATGGGCTATTTTAAATCAGCATTTTTTTCATATAAAAGAATTTCTAAACATCCATACAGAAAATAAAAGATAATACTGAGTGCAAAACACACAATGGTATTTTGTATGCAACTGACCAAAATATTTAGTTGCTCCATAAATAAAATCCTTAGTCCATTATGGCACAAGTCTTTACCCCTTAGGAGCTTATAAGGTATTGCTTTTATTCCCTAAATGTGGCAAGTTTACTTACATGATTAAAGCAAATTCTTTTCAACAGTAGGTGGCCAAATTGATTTTAAAATGATCAGTCTCTAACCTTACGTTCGTTCCACATTTTCCCACAACTCAAAGTGCAGAAGGACTCTCAGAAACAATGTATTTCCAAGATTCCATCCTATAAACACAAAAGCTTGGGCTTTAGAGATTCAGAAAGGGAGCTAACACATTCACATTCTTTTCCAAATCATTTTTATAGTATTCTGGTGTCTGACCTTTGACACTGAAGGACTAGATGAAATGCCCATCCCATTTACACCCTAGCTACCTCCATCAGTGTGAAAATACCTTGACAAATGTAGGCACAACTTAATTAGAACTGCTACAGAAAGCAGGTGTGGCTTCAAAGAGCAAGATTTTCATTATCTCCACAAAATAGCTCTGGAAGAACGATGAATTTCTATTGGCAGTGGTAAAGGCTTTATCAATACACCAAAAACTAGTGATGATTTCTAAGCAAACAATTGGGGCAGGCAAGCTGATCAGCCCCAAATCAGAGGATACTTAATTAGCAGGCTGGAGGGTTCAAGATTTTGCATATCACTCATGTCAGACTCTTTCAACTCGGCTAGGATCGTACGTATCTGTTAAAAGTCAAGAAAAGGAAATAATTAGTAACAGGTCAATTAAACACTTTTAATCCTCAGCCAGTCAGCAAGTAAAGAATAACATAAGGTGGTGCAGTGAGTAGAGCACCAGCCCTGGAGTCAGGAGGACCTGACTTCAAATCCGGCCTCAGATACTTGACACACTTACTAGCTGTGTGACTTTGGGCAAGTCCCTTAACCCCAATTGCCCTGCCCTTCCCCCCTCCAAAAAAAAAAAAAGAATAACATATGGGGGAAAAAGCAACATTGTCCTCCTCTTTCTCTTTCTTCTTCCCCATTCTTCAGGGCCTAAGTCAAGTTAAGCTATTTTTGCAAGACTGTTTACCGTGGACTTGGATGTGAATTTCCACCCATGTTTTAAAAGGAAGCGCATTCAGTAATTACATGGGAGGCAGGGCACATAGGTGAAGGAGTGACTAACATTTTGAGAGATTTTTTTTTCTGTGTTCAAAATGTAATACAATTAACTTTGAAACAAGCTGATTTCTGTTGTGTACATTTGTGGCTGAGAATGCCTTTTGTTTTTTTCATAGTTACATGCTTAACACAATGTACCAACTTCTCCAAGTGAACCTGAATTTCCGTCCTGAAACTCAAACGCTACAACGTGTTGGCTTGAAGAACACTCAATTCTTGGCTGCTTGCCAGACATTCTCTAAAAGGGACGAGAGAATGAAGCTGAGACCCTTAGCCAGAAAGAGTGGGCCTCCTGCTTTCAGAACCATGATCACAGGTGCTCTTGGATGCTTGGAAATTCTGCACAGTGCTTGGTTCACCTGCTGGATTAACTCAGCCTCCAGTCCAAAATGGGGCACTCACAAATTCTGGAATATGGGGTACATCCTCTCTCTCCCATTAATCAAACGTGAAAAATAGAGGATCCACAACCCTTTGATGGAGGTGGGGCTGTTCTACCAAAGCATTCTACCAGACTCAAGTCCAGGCAATGCTCTTCAGAGGCACATGCTAGCTCTAAAGATGTGATTCTATCATCTTCCCCTGGGTTGCTAGATTTGGGCATACTGAATTCAAAATGACTTCATTTCATGAATCATCACCTAAAGGTTTCTTCTTTTTTTAAAAAAAAAATTTAAAGGTAAGAATGTTGAAAAACTGCCTGGAAGGAAGGCTGGCACAGTTTGGAAGTTTTAAAAAGGAAGAGCAAGATGTTACTGCCTCCTGGTGTTATGGTAGGTACACGCAAGATTTACACATCAGGAGATCTGAGTTTGAGTTCCAGCTCTGTTTGCTAACCAAGATGACATAACTGGTAAGTCTCAACTCTTTTGAGACTCAATTTTTCTCATCTGTCAAACGGGTTTAAGAAAGGGAAAGAAGTGAACACACATTTATTAAACGCGTACTGTGTACCAAGCATTGGGTTAAGAGCATTTTACAAATATTATCATCTCATTTGATTTTTATAACAACCCTGTGAAGTAGGTGCTATCATTATCCCCATTTTACAGATAGGAAAAGGCAGATAGCAGTAACAGGACTTATCTAGGTTCACACAGCTAGTTAATGTCTCAGACTGGATTTAAATTCAGATCATCCTGACTCCAGATCCAGTGTTCTATCCTTTGTCACCCGTCCCCTGCCTGTGTCCCGAGGGCCTTGAGGATCACATGAGATCATGCCTAAAAGTGTTTTGTGGCTTTAACACAATATATTTGTTATGGCATAATAATAAAATCATTATTTCCGCTTCCCCTCTAACTTGCTGCACCTCATATAGGCCATGTAGACAATATATTAATGTCTTTATCATCAAAATGTATTCAATAATCACTTCATTTTATTCGGCTCAGCTTACTGTGTTGCTATGAAGATCACGATGATTTAAAAAAATATTTGGGGGACCCTGAGTCAGTAAAGGTTGAGATACTTAATGGTCTAGGCAATTTCTGTACTTAATGGGGGCAACACTTGAAGCGTTCAAAAAATGCTTTCTGTGTTAAAAAGAAGCATCTCTCCTCACGTCTTCTTCTGAAATTCAACACTCAGAATGATATTCACTGCTAATGTGACAGATTCCGACGTGAACCAGAAAATGCTGAGCTTTTGGTCTGGAGTTGTACTAGGCCTCTTGCTGGGTTAGTTTCTTTGAGGAATCTTTTGTTAACAAAGCCTGGCTTCCCTGCCGCCCACACTGGGGAGAGGGAGACTTTTCATTCATGAAAGTTTGAAAATGTCAAACTTGCTGCTCACTGAAGGCCTGAAAAAAGAAATCCCTCCTAAATGCCAAGTTAGTTGGATCATCAAGCTAGATGATAAGTTGTTACAGAGCACCTCCACGACACAGAGCTGCTGAGCAGCTACGCCCTGGGGCAGTCATTGGATAAATACTTATATTGTGTTGAGTCATGAAGACTCCTTCCAGAGTCTCCAGTTCAAGAGAGATGGGGCTAGACTAACTGATAACAACAGCAGCATGTATATTTCACTTTGAGGTTTGCAAAGCACTTTACCAATATTATCTCATTGTAGCTTCACAATAATCCTGGACAGGGAGTGAGGGGGAGGTGTTATTTATTATCCCCACTCTACAATTGAGGAAACAGAGGGACAGAGATTAAGTGACTTGCCCAAGGTCACACAGCTAAGACATGTCTGAGTGATTTGGACTCAAGTCTTCCTGACTTCAGACCCAGAATTCTACCCATTCACTGTGCCATCTAGCTGCCTAGGCTCAACCGGACTTGTCAGCCAGTGTGAGATTTCCTGAAGGCTGCTGATACCTGTCTCTTGCTGGCATGGTCAGTAGATGGTCACTGGACTAGAAGATTCACAGATCTGAGTGTATGTCTGCATGGGGTGTTATAAACCAAATCTGTTAACAAGACCGTGGTTCTGTTCTGACCCTGTTAAATTTCATCTGCCTCTGTTCCGTAAGACAACTCACCAAGTACTTGTAAGTGCTTCCTATGTGCTGGGCTCTTTGCTAGGGATGGAAAAATAAAGAACAAAATAAAATAGGGCCCTGACCTCAAGCAGATTACATAATCGATGCTTCAGTACAAGAAAGCTAGATGATGCCATAGTATGTAGATAGCTGCGCCTGGGGTTGGAAGACTCATCTTCCTGAGTTCAAATCTGGCCTCAGACATTTGGTAGCTGCATGTCCCTGGGCAAGTCACTCAATCCTGTTTGCCTCAGTTTCCTCAGCTATAAAATGAGCTGGAGAAGGAGACGGCAAACCATGCTAGTATCTTTGCCAAGAAAACCCTAAATGGGGTCATGAAGAGTCAGACAGAACTGAAAAACAGTTGAACACATGCTTCAGTTCAGCACAGTTCCCTGACAGCAGCTCTTCAATGGCATGACAGTGAGCCACCAATAGATTAATGGTGGCTTAATTAAGCCATCAACACTCCTCTACTGAGCTGAAAAATAGAAAACTGGATATATATATATATATATATATGCATATATATATATATATGAGATTATATATGAGATCTTTTCTTCCTTTCTTCCTTCCTTCTTTCTTTTCTTTCTTTCTTTCTTTGTCTCTCTATCTCACTCAGGTTAGAAGTATGGCAGCTACTCATGGCCCAGCTAGTAAATGTCTGACATTCAGGAAAACTTTGTCCTATTCCATTTTCCAATCTTAGCCAGCTCTCAACTCCTTGGACATCCTGGTGGCTCCTCTCATTCCTGGGAGCTGACCATATTAATGCCGAATCTAGTGTGGACACCCAATGAGCCTAGTGCACTACAGCTCAGAACTCCCAAGATCAAGAGATTCTCCAATCTCAGCCTCCCTGGTAGTGGAGGGTACAGGTATGCACCACCATCCCCAACCACGTATGAGATCTTATAGACTTTCTTCCCTTTTAAGGAACACAATAGGAAACCTAGTAAGTGCTCAATAAATCCCTGTTGAATTGAATCATGCAGCAGAGATGGCCGAAACAAACAGAGGCTGAACACAATCAGGACCTTTCCAATTGTGGGCCAGCATTGGATTACAACACAATCCATGTGCAGATGGGATCTACCAGTGAGTCAGTTCCAAAAGGAATACTAAGATAGTATAGAACTAACTCCTTCCATCCACAATGAAGGCGCTTTGGTTCAGGGAAAGGAATAATACCATATAAGAAAGACAAGAAAGTCCAGTCTACAAGCTCACAAGGGACCCCTATTTTACATAGCAGGAAAAACCAGAATTGATTGTATCTACAATTTCTGGTCCACTGTCAGGAACTGAGGTGGAGAAGGGTAGCCTTAAGTCATAAAGTCAGAGCTGGGAAGAGACTTGGGCAGACCATCCAGCCCAACCCTCACATATTATAGATGAGAAAGCTGAGGCCCGGAGAGCAGTTGTCATATGCCATGATGTTGGCCCCACAGAGTTTCTTTCTATTTCCATTTGGCCCTCCCTAGAAGATACCATATTCATGTATTTTTTTTTCTTTATAGGGAACATGGGAGAAAAGAGCTGTACAAAAAATCAGAGATAATAACAACACATATCCAGAGCTAGAAGGGACACTAAAGGTATCTAGTCCCTTCTTTCGTTTTACAGATAAAGAAACTGAGACTCAGGAAGGTTAGGTGACTTGTCTAAGAAAAGTCACACCAGGAGTAAGTGCCAGGGGTGGGATTTGAACCAGTGTCCTTTTACTCCAAAAGCAAATGCCCTTTCCTCCATATTATGCCACCTCTAAGCCAAAAAGTACATCTGTCTACCTCAGTTTCCTCAAATGTAAAATGAAGATAATAATAGCATCTACCTCCCATGGTTGTTATAAGGATCAAATGAGATGCTTATAGAGCATTTAGCTGGCACACAGTAGGTGCTTAATAAACACTCATTCGCCCCTCCCTTTCCCAAGAGCGTTGCTGTAGACAAACTTTACAACGTGCCATTTATGTGCCCCAATCTCATGTGAAGCATTCTGAAATGCAAAGTCTTCACAGTTCATTTGTTTAAAGTAGTCATGTATTAAGGACCAAGCCCTATGCCAGCTCTTCCTGACTGTGCCAACCCCCATCAACTTTCAAATGTTTAATTCCTCTGCTTAGTGGGCACAGAAAATGAATAGGAGAAAGAAAACAAACAGAAACACACTCGCCAACTCTACCCCGTGAAGGGGATGATGGAAAGAACCCTCGGTGGGAAATCAGACACGTGCTTTAATCCCGTTCTGATGCTGACCAGCTGAGGGACCTTGGGGGATGGGGGTGGGGTTAGACTAGATCATCTCTAAAATGCCTGCTAGTTGGAGGAATCTGTGATTAGAACTCACCTCTCTTACACTCATTCATTTGTGAATTATCTAGGAAGGTTCAGCAGTTAAATTACGAGAGTTTCTGCTCTAAAATAACCTTATTTTTCTATTTTCTTCTTTTTTTTTTTGGAGGGGGGAAGGCAGGGCAATTGGGGTTAAGCAATTTGCCCAAGGTCACACAGCTAGTAAGTGTGTCAAGTGTCTGAGTTTCCTGACTCCAGGGCTGGTGCTCTACTCACTGAGCCACCTAGCTGCCCCCTTATTTTTCTCACTGAGGCAGCAGTGGATAGAGCCCTGGGCCCGGAGCCAAAAAGACTTGTATTCCCATCCAGTCTCAGACACTTACTAGATGTGTGGCCCTGGGCAAGTCACTTAATAATTGTCTGCCTCAGTTTCCTCATCTGTAAAACAGGGATAATAGCAACCCCTTCCTGCCAGGGTTGTCGTGAGGCTCAAAGGAGATATTATCTGTAAAACTCTTGGTTTACAGAAGTAGCACCTTAGTAGGCATTTAATAAATGTTGGTCCTTTCCTTTCCACCCACCCCGCCCCCAACTCCTCTTCATTATTACTCTAAGATTTTGAATTTAATAGAGCATAGTTCTTTCCAAAAACCAGGAGAGCTTAACAGTCTTAGATTTCTAGTCATCTGAAGGAAATCTGTCCCTTCTACCTTATAAGATTTTTGTCTCTTTAAACCACTTTCCTCCTCATTCCCAGCTTGAATATTGGATTTATGCCTTGTGACCGTACAAAGGTGTTCCTGCCTGGGGCACATGAAATAAGCCCAGTGATTGCATAGTTCAGTCGGACCCAAAGAGAACTATTTGTGCCAGAGATTTTTGGCTCCAATCTGTGATTTCATTACTGAAGGGGGACACTCCTCATGTGCAAACTCCCTCCACAGGTAGAGATAGATGTGTTTGTAAAGTTAGTTTCAGAGGGTTGTCTGGGGCCATTGAGAATTTGAATGACTCACCTAGCTAGAGTCATATGATTACTGTGTGTAAGGGCCAGATGTCCTAACTACAGAGGCAGGCCCTCTAGGTCTGCAGCCCATAAGCCACTTGCCTCTCAGAGTTATATCAGAAGTATACTCCAAACCAGGGCAAAGAATGGTCACTGCTATTGGAAAATTGACAAATCATGCAGGTCCCTGAAAATTTAATGAGTTAGTCTTGAAGGCTTCAGCATCCGCCTTGCCAAAACTGGCTTAGAGGAGATCTGATAATTAAGACAGAAGACATATGAAAAAGCAGACCTGCTGAGTATTATGTGGAGGAATGAGAGTACAGGCTTATTCCAGCTGCTAAACCTCTTAAAGTCTATTACATTAATCTGATATTGAAGAAAGTAGCCAAGCAAATGGGGGAAAAGTATTTTGAAGGTACCACTGAAAGGCCTAGCAGGCCCGTGAGATATATAGGCCATTAGACCAGTCCAATATGGCACTTCTTTTATCTTTATTCAGTTATTAGAGGGTAGTTAGGAATATCTTGGAGGTATATTTCTAATCACCATTTATTAAATGCCTACTAAGGTGCTACTTCTGGTATATCCTTTCACAAAACAAAGGATCTTTTTTTTCTTTTTAGTTAAAATCAACAATCATTCTCCAGTTTATTTGGTCCACATGCCAAGTTTCACATATTGGTTTTTCTTAAAGCAGGATTTACCTATGTGGGCAATGCAACCTAGTGGCTAGGAGACCACCTTTGTAATCGGAAAGACCTGGGAGGAAGTTGTGCCTCTGACACCTACTGTCTTTGTGACCACAGGCAAGTCAGCGTTCCTAGTCAACTCTCTAAGGCCATATAAATTACACTCAAGTTGGTGATCTGCTTTGGTGGAGGGAGTCTCTACACCAGGAGTTCCCCCACATCAAGGAAATCACAGGTTTGAAGCTCCGCATTCCCCAAAAGGATTCTTAGTTAGTAAAGATAGATTGTATTCTTCCCTAACAAAGCATCACTCAAGTATTAATCTACTTACCTAGGCAAAAAAGATCTTGCTCTGCATTCTTCTTCACACTATGTATTGTCCGATGCCCATTTTCTTCTATGGATGTGATATGCTTAGACATAGCTCCAGCCTCCTCCACTGTGTGTCCTGGGTCACTGCCATTCAAAGAACCAAAACCAAGCCTTGACTGTCCTTCCAGTCTTCTCTGAATTTTCTCTTCTTCTGTCTCCTCCCCAGAATCCGTGCTCTTGGAACTGAGACGTCTAATTCGAGAGACAGAATCAACTTCCTTCATTCTCATTAGCCGGTCCACAGCTGTTTTGGTAGGAGGGCTGACTAATTTCTCTTGTATAGTTTCAATCACCTTGGAGGTGCTTCTGAATTTCTTTTCTGAGCCCATCCCAGCAGAGTTTCTTTCCAGATAATGAAACAAAGTTGACTTGTAGAATTGGTTTGTCCTGAGGTCCTTTTGACCATGGAGCTTGGAAGGGGATTTGGGCTCAGGTTCAGGGACCAAAGTGTTGGTGGGGTCATCTCCATCCACATCTGGGTTCAGTTCAGAATCTTGGGGAATTATATGTGTCTTCAAATGTGTGTCTCTCTCCCCGACAAAGAGAGGGCTTTGGGTCCATCCACACTTTCTCCTGCTATCAAAAGCACGTTTTGATGATGTGAGGTCAGGGTCATTTGGTTGCACCAAATTGCATGATGTTTCTGTTGCTGACAAATCAGCCTTGGGAACATTTTGAGCAGGACTGGGAGGAAGGTTTGGCTCCCTTTCCTTGTTACCACAGATGAGGGACTCCATGGCTACTTCTATGCCCAGAATCCGGGCAGCCCTTGTTTGAAGGGGTTCATTAGGAGGGATTTCTATTGCACCTGGTTTTTCTAAAATGTCATCTAACTTATTGGCACTATGCTCTGGACCTGTATCAAGCCCCACAAACTTTACTTCTGGATCAGACAGATCTTGGTTTTTGTTCACTAAAGAAATGTGTACTCCTGACTCCCTCTCTTCATCCTCATTACCCCTGGGATGAATCATTTGGTTCGGTGGAACAGAATTTAATACATCGCTATATTGCCTGTTTTCTTGGGGTTCTCTTATGTCAGCTGAGTAGCTCAAGGGGTTGGGAATTGTCTTCAGCAAACCACTCGACATCATTCTTTTCACAGGGCCTGGGCTGATGGCCAATTCGTTTATTTTAGTCTCAGTTTCCTGGTTTCTTGTTTCCGGAATTGCACTTTCATTGGTGGGCTTGACAGATTCACCTTTGCTATCTCTTCTCTGGAAAGGTATGTGTGATTGAGGATAGTCATATATGAAGTCAGATGTCAGCTCCAAACTCTTAACTCTTCCTGATTTAAATACGGGAACCTCCGGTATTGCTGTCCTTGGCTGTAGCCCAACTCTTACTTCCTGGCTGGGTTCATCAGGCTTATAATGCTTTAGTAAAGCATCAGCATCACCAACTGTATCAGCACCATCTCCCTGCATCTGCTGCTCACTTTCTGCAACTTCTCCATCAATGCTGCTGCTGCTGCTGCTGCTGCCTTCTTCCTGTTCTTGAAGCTCCTTGTTAAAACTTTCTAACTGACTTATTACATCCCAGGGACGACGGCTAACTGGTTTTAAGAGAAACTGACCGAAGAGTTCTTTACTGTTGCATGGGGCACTTGCCTCACCCTTCACAATTTGACCTTTGATGACTGGCTTAACGTCCCTCTCGTTTACATCGGCGGAGGCCCCGTAAGGCTGGCTTTGGCCTGCATTTGATGCAGGCCCCTGAATAGTGGATGAAGCAGTCCTTGAGAAAGCACTACTGCTGGATGGACTGAAGTACATCTGACCTTTCAGATTCCCAGTATTGGGCCTCAACTTCCAGTCCCTAGGAGGTGATGCTGTTGGCTTCAGGGCTTCAGAGGCAGACAGGTCTGATAATTGTGGAGTGGGGTCTGATACTTTCGGAACTGGCAGTTCATTGTGTTGGCTCTCCATCTTTTTAGCAGGAAGAAACTGGGAGGTTTGGGATTCTTGGGTGACAGTGGTCTGCGTTTGCTGGTCTCTGTACTGGTCACCTGGCCAAGAGCCAGAATATTTGAGCTCCCTGTGTTTTGTGGGGTGGCTGAATCTGAGGTCATTTGTTTGTTTGTACTGCTTTGGCCCTCCCGGTCCTTGTTTTTGTAGCTCAGTTTTACTGGCCATGTTTCCTGTAAGTGCTTGTAGCTCCAGGTCTGTGGAAGACATGCTCAAGAGACTTTGTTCTTGCAAAGCCCCTCTCTTATCACTGCCGTTCTTTTTATCAGCATTCTGTTTTAAATCATTGTTATTCCTATCTGTATCTGGCAGATGTGGCTCTGATTTAACTGGGACAGAAACCAAGCAAAATACAGTCTCGTTCACTTTTTTCTTTGAACTTTTCTTGGTCTGAATCCCAGTTTGAAATGTTTTGAGCTTAGTTATGGTTTCACAGGTACTCTCCCACTGTGGGATTTGGGAAGAAACCCTCCCTTCAGCACACTGCTGACGGCTGCTTTCCTTATCAGGCTGCTGCTCGATTAAAACACAATTGTCTCTTTGGTCAGGCAAGGCACAGATTTCTCTGTCTGGGGAGGGTGCTGCCGGGAGCCACCCAAGGCTAGGTTCATAAATGGCAGGATCTCTCTCACTTTTGGTTGCCAGGACCTGGCTTTCGGGATGAAAAAAGGCACCATCATCTTGTGCTTGAACCCGAGCTGGTCCTTGGAAACCAGAGGGACCTGTGGTATATAGATTTTCAAGGAATTTGGTTTCCTGGTTGAAGTCCTGATGATGGGCCATTTTGATGTGTCGGATTCGTGGGTCGCTGAAGGGAATATACTGAACCGAGCTGTCACGAGCATCCATGTGCTGGGGGTGTCCGGGAAGACCACGGGGGGGACACACACTTGCACCATATTGATTCCCAGACCTGTAGGAGCTAGGTGAAGAATAATGGCCAGCAATGGCCTTCTCCATCAGCTGCTGCTGCTGTTGCTGCTGCTGTGTGTGATCACCATACTGGAAATGAGGCACTTCGTTTAAGAAATGTGGATTTGTGTTCTGGTGGGGTGGTGACCTGTAAGATGGTGGTGGGACGTACATGGGAGGCTCCAAATTTGGGTCTGGATTATAAGGGTCCTGCCTGGGCTCATTAGTTTTGGGCAGAAAAGAAATACAGTCTTTCTGGTAGTTATCCTGATACCTGCTGGTTTCTACTCCACCCCGAGTTTGCCGGTGGAGTTCATAAGATGGAGGTTTTAGGGGTCTCCCATACTTGGGCTTTTGTAAAGGAATATAGGGGTATCCCTTTTCAGGGTTTCTTAGGTACTCCAAGTTTGACGTACTATTTGTAGGATAAAATAGCATTTTGGCATCCCCTTGAAAATGGTAATCATTTATTAGAATGGGCATTTCCACACATCTTAGGGTGTCGGGGGAAAGAACTCTAGGCAATGATTGGGACTTTCCCTTGTTTTGGGAGTTAAATGTATTGTCTCCTTTAGTGAATGAGTACAGATCTTGCAGCAGCTTCTCCCCATCTCCATCAGACATCTGCCTCCCCAGTCTCCTAGGCTGGTTCCAGCTCTCAAAATTTGCGTTCTGCCACTTGGGATCTCCAGATACTTTCCAGCTGTCTTCTAAAACCGCTCTCCTCATTGTATTTTCCAACCTCGATCCTACTTCCAACTGACCCTCTCTCACATTTCGGCTCATACCGTGCGGCTCTGCCATTCTGGGAGTTTCAAGGTTACCCCTGTCTGTATAATCCAGCAGTACACTGAAGTCTTGTCCTTTTCTTCTCCAGTAGGCAAGATCTGGATTAGGCTGGGAAGACCACGCTAATGGTGGCTGGTTACGAAACCTACAAAGAACAAACACACATGTCATATTAAAAAACAATATATAAAAAAATGTGTTCTTTCTTTGCCTTCTGAACTTCCAGAAGTTAAACTCTCCTCTATTCCAAATGAATTTCCATTTCCCTTTTGTTATTTACTCCCACTCAGATGGCACTTTGCTAAAACTTTTTGGAAAGACCGGATAGCTCATGCTTACTAGGATGGTGATTTGTTTTAATCTCCAGCTATTTAGAGACTAGAATAGCTGCTGTTTTCTTTAGCCTGTGAAGAGGCAAAGGCGCAAGCCCATTGCTTACTATACTATAGCTTACTTACTATATATTACTTACTATTACTATAGCTAAATCAAGATAGAGCACAGGAAAGCTTATTCCAATCACTTAAGCATTTAAGCTTGGTAGTATTGGTAATGTTGGTGAGCTAGCAGGTGAAGGCGAGGCAGAAAAGTCAGGACAGCCATGGCCATTATCTGAAGATTCAATGTTTAGTGAGACAGGTTGGCAACCAGGCAAATGATGATCATCACTGAGGTGATTCCTGTGTCATCCCTCCTCATCTGATACTGCCCTCATTTTCTCCTCCCCTCTAAGCATATGAAAACCCCTTGCAGAAACATTTATCTCTTACATCAGGTCACTGGATTTCCGCACTTTGAACAATAGGCTTTTGGCACTAGAGCTTGGGCCTAACATTTGGTTTATACTTGTTCCCTTCATGATATGGATCCTAACTTCCTCTACCATGAGGAAAACCTTTCCTCCTCCAAGATGTCCCTTGGGTAGCTCATAGTATAAGAAAAATAGCAAGCACGGCGATGGGTCAAGATGGCAGCAGGAAGGATGTGATTTTAGGTTGCCTAAAGAAGAGACTTGACCTAGAGATCTGCCAAGAGGAAATGTGGACAGTTCTTTTTCATGGGACTCTGTGTCTGATGAGGAGATTCTAGATGCCACACAAAATTTTCTCCTAGGTTGTAATTTGCCAAATGGCTCTCCTTATTCTAAGGCAATCACCACCACCACTATAAAAAAAAAAAGTTCCTGAAAAAGCTCTCTGTTAGATGCAGCATAAAAATGTTAAGAGACAGTATATTAGGGTCCAGAGACTAGGGTTTTATTAGCTAATAAAAATTCAGCTATCTGGAAAGCTGAGGAGAAAAAGCATTCCAGTAAGTGAATAGTTAAGCAGAAAACTGGTTCAATTCTTGTTGTAAAATGCTTTCTAAGATAAATTACTCCTCTTTCCAGCACAGTATCCTGAAGGTTATTTGAGAACTTGTAGTGCCTCGGGGTCTTACTTCAGAATATCAAATCTTATTGTCTAAATCTGTAGTTAGAGGAATAAGAGACAGAAATGAATGTGTATTCCTAGGGATTTACCCAAGAAGTTATTTTTTTTTTTGGCACAAATCCCTGATACAAACTGCTTTGTAGTGATTTGACTCCTTTCTCCTAAAAGTTGAAATCAGCTAAAAAAAAAAAAAAGTTCTAGAGTACTAAATCTGTTAGTTGGGTTCTGCAAGACTGAATTACATAGAAATTAAATGCATTTCAATAGAAGCATTCTGTTAAATAGCTACTTTAAGAAAAGATATCAGTGTCAAGCACTGAAAAAAAGGAGACTAATTTGCTTGAAATCCTGTTTTAGATAAAATACTTCACTGATGAACCAGAATTGGTTCTGAAGAGAGGGTTGGGTATTGGCAGGGCAAAGAAAACCACAACTTCACATAACAATCCCCAAAGGTATACCGGCACCATCAAATCCTCCTGAGTCCATGAGGTTGGCTGTACTGATTGGCTGATGGATGGCTGATGCATAAGTCATCTCTGATGCTGGCCCTACTGGCTCAGAGAACATACACACTGTTCACCATCCAAGACCACCCAACAGCACCTCAAAGCTTTACGACTTTGCTCTCCAAGAGTCCACTGGAACATCCTCCACTGCCTCCAGGAAGGTCAGGCTGAGGAGTGTAGGAGCTGAAATATTTTTAAATCCCTGGGGTCGGCTGGTTATCAGAAATTAAATTCTGCAGAACCCTGTACTTGGCAATGGTTTAACTCAAAATACATAAACTTTGTAAGACACTGAAATTGTCAGAGGTCCAATTAAAAAGTCTTCAAGATAAATCGGTTAGAAGTCCACGGTACATCCCTTGGGCCTGAAGAACATACAGGTCAACTCTGTGCTTAAGCTGCCATATGAACAGTGTTCTGCAGAACACAGAGAACAAGAGAACACTAGCTGCTAATGGCTAATATAGGGCAAATTTTCACTAGTATGCAAAAGTCCTAGCAAAGATCCTTGCTTCTTAAGAATCTATAAGCATTATGCAGTTAGGAAAGTGATAGTTTCTCATTCAAAGACCAATTGCTATAAACAGTAAAGATTTTTTTTTCATTTAAGCTTAGCATATAGAAGTGTAAACTTGTCCCCACTTTCAATCATTGTGCGATGGGACAAGATGGGTTAGTCTCATGGCAAGATCAAGGGATATCTCATGGACAGCCCATGAGCCCCACTAGCATTCTCTCACAATATCAACAGGCTATGAGGAAGGCCTCAAAGACTTAGGATAGAACTCCTTACCCTAGTAAACCTGTGGGAAGATAGAGACAGAAACCCCCAAAGGAAGCACAACTATGGATGGGTTGTAATCTGCATCATTAACGAGATTACAGCTCCCTTGGAATCTGGACCTATTCTTCACTTAAGCCTGACTCTCTTGATAGTATGGAGAAGACCCCAGCTTGTTAGAGTGCATCAGAGAGCGGATTCCATCAAGGGGAAAAGGCTTGAGTACCAGAGGAGCAGCTAGATGGCGCCATAGTGCATAGAGCACTGGCATGGAGTCAGGAAGACTCAGCTTCCTGAGTTCTAATCCAACCTCAGACACTTATTAGCTGTGTGACCCTAGGCAAGTCATTTAACCTTGTTTGCCTCAGTTTCCTCATCTGTAAAATGACCCGGAGAAGGAAATGACAAACCACTCCAGCATCTCTGCCAAGAAAACACCAAATGGGGTCACTAGGAGTCAGACATGACAGAAAAATGAAGAACACCCACCACCAGAGAAGCAACACAGCTAAGTTTGGAGAGAGTTCATCATCAGGTTGGCCAGAGAATGATGACTTTTTTCTAGCCACAGAAGCTTTCAAAGACCACCTTTGAAGTAATTGAGGACTTAATAATCTGTGCAGGGGTTAGTGTAGTGTGCCTACATAGAAGAAATCATAGATCCTTGTAATATTGATAAATTCACTCATATACACAGCATAGTGTTCCAAATATGCAATAAACTTATCTCATAACCTTCAAGTCAGATATTAACTCAACTAACATTGGATACCAGCTAGGTGAAGAAAGTAATAACTAAATTGTAAGGTGGGAAGAGAGATAGTCCCTACCTGAGGGGCTAAAAACAATCTAACAGAAGCACCTGACTTTTCACTGGTGCTGGTCATGTATAGCAGGCATTGCATTCCATCCCTGTGTGTCTCTATTCCAAACTACCTCTCCCTAGCTCTTACCTAGAACTCCTGTAAGACAAATATTCACCTAAATAATCCATTACAAGGAAGCTGATTCTCTTGGGGAAGGATACCATGAGGCATTTCCAAACCAGATATGAACTGTCAGGAAACAACATAGAGTCTCGGATTTGGAGTCAGAGGACATGAGTTCCCATCCCAGCTCGATCATTTACTACTTCTGTCTCCTTAAGCAATATGCTTCACCACTTTAGGCCTCAGTTTCTCCAGTTGTCAAATGAAAGTTTTGGACTAGATGACCTCTGAGGTCGTCTCTAGCTCTAAAACTGTGATTTTGTAATTTCTATATTATGGAAAGTTTTGAATCAATCATGTTGCTCTATCTGGGCAAGATTAAGATGATTTAAACCCACTGCTAGAGTACGAAGATCTGGGCTTATAAGTGCCATGTTTTTCATGGAATAGAATCTGGCATGTTAATGCTTCTTCCCTTCATAGAACACTTTGAGAAGTGGGTTGCCATGGATTTTCTTTCAAACTATTGTTGATAACCATTTCAGATGTTTTGACCTCCCCTAAAAGGGGGATGGGGTGAGAAATAAGAGAGGGATGGTGAAACTGGCCACCACTGAAGCAGATCAGAGGCACAGCAAGCTCAGGGAAAAGCTGTCAAATCATGGCAGCAATCTGAAGATGTGGGAGGCAGTGGGGAATAGGCGGCCAGCCTCAGAGTCAGGATTTGAGTGCAACCTCAGACACACAAGTGACCATGGGGAAATCACTGAATTGCTGCAGCTATAAGTTACAGAGACATAGATCTGTAGATGGAATTCTCACACTAATTAAATCATGGGTCCAGATGAGATATCCTTTCGTTACCATCTATCCCCTCCCCCTACCAAAAAACTAAAATCTGAACAGATAAAGAATACCTTAGAAGCTGGCCAAGGCACAGACTACATTCTATAGACAAACTACTTTATCAGGTTAACTGTATTGGTAATTAAGGAGGGCTTTTAGCACTTATTCAATCAAGTACCCTTGAAGAGTTTGGCTTTTGTTTGCTTGATCAAATTAGGAGTCCTTGATGACCTCCTTGCCTCACGGGAAAGCCTGGCTTACATGGGTTGGAGTGACACATTTGTGACATCAGAGACTTTTAGACCATGCTTTTAGGTCACGTGGGTGAGTTGCATGTGTGACTCACCTTTGACCCTGAACAAGATATATAAACCCAGAGATTGGCATTCTCCCTTGAGGTTCTCACTCCTCTGGAGGAGTGCTGGTGCAGGACTCTGGGCTGCCACTCTAAGAGCCTCCCGGCTCACCCAGATGTTGATGGTTTCTTGGTAACCATGAACTGTATTTGGTCTGTTTGTAATGTATCTTTGTAATTTGTTTGTATTTGCTTTGAAGTTCGGGGTGCTGGCTTTTCCCCCTGAACTAAGTGAATGATATTTGTATGTTGGACTGAAATAGGATTGTTAACCCCCTAACACTACTTTCCGTAGTAAAACAGATCAAAGAACCTGTGCTGACAACATTTTTTGTGTTGGGCTTGTGTTGGTCTTTCACCCCTACAGCAGCTGCTAGCTTAATTGTTGCAAAAGTAATCTGGATTTTATGGGACTAAGATCTCAATATGGGTCAATAGTACAACATGGTAGCTAAGGAAGCAAATGTAATCTTGGGCTGCATTAGATGAACATGATGTGAAAAAGAGAGGTGTAACTAGAGTATTACCTTTGGTTCTGTGGAGATTTGGAACAGGTATCAGTAAGTTATAGAGCATCCATGAGAGGGGAAATCAGGATGGTGGAGGAGCTTGAACTGAATCAATGGAAGTTACTGAGAACATTTAGCCTGCCAAAAAGAAGACAGCTGCTGTATCTGACATACATTCTAAACTGCTGTGCTACCTATGAAATCTAAAAAGAGCTCCATAATGATTTCTAGTATTTTTATGTAAGGAAGTGAGATCCTGTTTTTCTTTCAAAGAAAAATCAGCCAAAAGAAACTCAATATTGCAGTAAAAGTAGATGAATGCTAGAATGGCAGGAGGAATCTAAGAGAAAGGAAGGGAAAAGATAAGGAAATCCAATGGAATTCATAGTCCAAATAAAATGGGTCCAGGGAAGAGTCTACGTAAAGATTTATTGAGTGGGAACTGATCAGTTGCTATGGATATTTTATACATTGAATGAATAAATGATAAAGCATTTATTAATCATTCACCATGTGCCAAGCACCGTACTGAGTGCTAAGGATACAAAAACAACAAAGTAGGATAGTACCTACCCTTGAGGACCTCACATTTTAAGTGGGGAGGACAACAGATAAAAGGACCTTGAAGGGGATGCTACACATGTGTCGCATGGTTTAGAAAGAGCCAGGAAGTGAGTGGAGACCTAATTCCAGGAAAGATAAGGAAAAGCTCATCTATCCCTAGGACTGTTTCAAAGGCAGAGTCTGGTGGTCTGGTGAGAAGGGGATGAAGGTGATGTCTGGAATGCAGGCAGCATGGTTTGGAAATGCAATTCATTTATTCAGATGTGGGATTGGTGGAAGTTATGTGTTTAAAAGACTGAGTGGAAGGGACACAAGCAGAGAAGAAGCCTGCTAAGAAGATTGATTCATCCACCGAAGGCACAATTTCTGAAAATCTTTAAGAAAGATAGGGAATGAATTTTGACAACTAAGAATACCCGAAAATCAGTGTAAAATAATAGATAATACACAGGCCAGGGAATTTTTAAAAAATCTAAGCATGTATTAAGCATTATTTCTAGATGACTGACATCTTTAAAAACCAAGGAAAATTAGCAAACCTAAGAACTGAACATTTTAAAATCAATTGTGAAAGAAATCAGGACAAATAGAAAATAGGTACTAATGCATAGAGGTTGCATGTGAATGCCTTTCGAAAGAGAACATGCACACTGAGGAACAAAAATGGAAAGAGGATTGGGGTGGGAGTAGGGTACTAATGCTAGAAATCACCATTAAGAAAGTATCATTCCAATGAAGTACTGGGAAAATGAAAACACCCCAAAGCAATAAGTTGTCACAAACAATAGGTATCTAATACTACGTTGAAATAAGCTTATAAAGGTGACTGAAGGGAGAAACTGGGGGAAAAATTATACAATACACATTTATTAAGTGCCTGTTACATACCAAGTTTTGTGTTAGGCATTGAGGAATCAAAGACAACAGGAAGTAGTTTCTGTCCTCAGGGACTTACTTCTACCAGGAGCAGATTAGGTTGGCCTGGGGATGAGGACCCTTGGACTGAATCTGTTTCAAAGGCCCTGGAGGGCCCCCACCCCTGGGTTGGGCTCTTGTACCCTCAAAGTGTTTGCCTTTTGACTATGATCTAACTTCCACACCAAGTCTTATAAGTTAGAAAGAAAAAAGTGCCACAGAACTTCCTGTCATCATTTAAATCTTATATTATTATGTAGTGATATCCATGGGACTGCTTACCTCAGTGGCAAATTAAGTGCTAAAGAAGCCTTTGGTCCATAGATTTTATTTCCAGGAAGGCAGTTGGCTCTGCCCAGAGAATATACATGCCTAAATACCTCTGATTAATAACTTAAGTCCTGCAAAAGCATACAGTATTTTTTACAAATAGGGTACTCATTATTTATCTCTTAAAGCCTATATTATATGTACAATATTTGTGAAAAAAAGACTCTGAAGGAAGTCCAGTTAGATCCATATATTAGGTTCAGAACCTATACTCAAATTCATGATTTTGACAGCTGCCTTTTCCTTGTGAGGCACAGAAATAAAGACAGTAAGGAAAACCCAAAACAACCATTCTCCTGTATGAAAAAGTGCCTTTAAGTACGTGACTTTATGTACGCGACATTTTTTGTGAATTAGCTTGTAAATTCCTAAAGTATGTGTGGGGGGAGAAAGGGTACATTTTATTGTGGATTGTCTCGTAGTTACTAAATATGAACTTCTGGGGCAATTCTTCATTTCAGTTCACAGACATTTAATGGATTATTTTCAAATTGTAGGCAGAACATAAAGACATAAGCCTTCAAGGAACTTTTTGTTGTTCAGTCGTTTTTCAGTCATGTCCCACTCTTCGTGAACCGATTTGGGGTTTCCTTGGCAGAGGTACTGGAGTGATTTACCATTTCCTTCTCTAGCTCATTTTACAGATGAAGAAATGGAGGCAAACAGGGTTAAATGACTTGCCCAGGGTCTCCTTAGCTAGTAAGTGTCTGAGACCAGATTTGAATTCAGGAAAACGAGTCTTCCTGACTTCAGGCCTAGTGCTCTATCCACCCTGGTTCAAATCTCATCTCTGTCACTTAGTGGATTTAACCTTGGGCCAGTCATTTAATCTCTGTGGACCTCAGTTTGCTCATCTATAAAATGGGAAAATTAGAACAGAGAGCCTCTAAAATACCTCCCCCCACCCCAATCTATGATCCTATGAGCTTTAAAATGTGGTATAAGGTACAATATAATAGCAAAGGAGAGATCCGATCAAAGTGTGATGTTCAGAGAGTAAGACTGCTTTCAGCTAGGGAAATTAGGGAAGGCTTCATGGAGGAGGTCACAGCCCCTAGTCTGGGGTCTTATTAAGCAGTGGGTACTGTTCCCCACAATCTTGCACACTTGCACAGTGAGGCTGCTCCACCATATATTTTCTGAGCTGATGAACATAGTCAACGTGGTGCTAGGCTCTATAGAGAACACAGAGCTCTAAGATATAGGAAGAGACCTCAAGGCATATACACATCAATTTGAGCAGACATAAAATAAACAATAAAAACAATGTGTAATTAAGAGCTTAATTATGTTGTATGAACTGAAGCAGGTTTTGAACTCAGATCTTCCTGACTCCAACTCAGCATTCTACCACCTACCAGTATCTATGAATTCAAAAGAGCCAGGACTCGAACCCATGTCTCCAGATTTTAAGTCCAGTGCCATATTAGACTGCAGCTACAAATTGTAGTGAACACACCTCAATGGCCAGTCACAATATCTAGGCACCAGGACTCCTGTTCATTGACAAGTCTACTTGGAAGTACCATAAATAAGAGCAAAACCAGAAAGTTCTGTTGTCAGAAAGCATTGGGCAGATTGTTGATGAAGACTAGTTTTGGTATGAATTGGGGTATGAATTTTATAAGAAATTTAATCAGTGGAAAAATAGACCAAATTACCAAATAGACAGAGGATACTGAATTGGTATTTAACACATGAACAAAAATGAGGCAATAATTCTAATAGCTGAGAGATGGGCCCAAATAATATCAAGGTAGGATCTGGCTCAAAAAGTCTAGAACCAACCAATATACTTAGAATAAAGCCATCTTACTCATACTCCCTTCCTTCCTTCCTTCCTTCCTCCCTCCCTCCTTCCTTCCTTCCTCCCTCTTGTCTTTCCTTTCTTTCTTTCTTTCTTTCTTCCTTCCTTCCTTCCTTTCTCCCTCTCTTCCTTCCTCCCTCCCTCCTTTCCTTCCTCACTCCCTTCCTTCCCTTCCTTCCTTCCTTCCTTCTTTCCCACAACTCACTACCCATGATGCGGAACAAATCACTCAATCTTTCTGGACCACAGACTTCACATCTGCAAAATGCCTGACTTCTGAGGTCCCTTCCAGGTCTGCATCTATGACCCTATGATCCTCACTACAACTGTATGAGTCCAGTTCTGTGGGCATTACCTCCATTTTATAGGTGAAGACAATCAGGATCTTAAGGATTAAGTAAATCACTTCTGGCCACACAAACTCCTTAGCGTCAGAGGCTGATTTTTCACCCACGCCTATCCTGACTTCAGGACTTTATCCAGGACATCATGAGCTAATTACATAAAATGGAAAGGTGAAAATCAACCAAGTGCCTGCCACTGCCACGGTAGGCCTGCGAAGGCTTTCTGGAGGAGACGGCGTTTCCATTTGAACTTTACAAGACTGACATTTTAGGCACAGGAAATAGCATTAGCAAAGACCACCCTGTGTGGCATGGCATGTACAGGGGATGGCCAGTAACTGCCCAGAGCAAAGAGTGTATAGATGAGAATAACAGGGGACAAGAGCACCTAGCACATAGTAATACAAACAAAAAGAAAGAAAGACCCTTTCCTCAGGGAACTTACATTCTAATGGGGAAAACAATACACAAAAGCAAACTGAGAAAGGAGGAGAAGGGGAAGAAGGCACATGGAGCTTGGTACCAGATTGGATAGAGCTTCACATACCAAAAGACTTTGAACTTGACTCAGTAATTGATAGGGAACCACTGAAGGAATTCTGAATAGAAAAGCACCATGACCAGATAAACAAGATTTCTGGCAATGGTGTGAAGGACAGATTGAAGTAAGAGGAAATTATAGGCAGAATGTAGGGGGGTTGGGAGGCTATTCAAATCATCCAGGGAAGTGAGAGCCTATACTAGAATGGTAACCATAAAAATGAGAGAGGAAGTTGGGAACAAATGCTATTACAGAGGCATATTCAATAGCATCTGGTAATTGATTGGCTGGGCCAGCTAAGTGACTCAGTAGATAGAGAGTGCTGGCCCTGGAGCCAGGAGGACCTCAGTTCAAATCTGAGCTCAGACACTTTCTAGCTATGTGACCCTGGACAAGTCACTAAACTCCTATTTGCCTTGGTTTTTCATCTGTAAAATGGGGACACATTGCAAAAGGAAATAGCAAAACACTCCAGTATCTTTGTCAAGAAAATATAGTGATGGACACAACTGAACAACCCAACAACCACAGTTGATTAGCTAGAGAAGTAAAGAAGGAAGAATGAGTGAAAGGTGGTGATATTGACAGAAATAGCGATGTTGGGCACAGGAGCAGATGTGGGGGGAAAGGTCTCCTTGAGGAAGCTTCAGCTTTTACTTTATTTGCTAGTTGGTGTATTTTTTAAAAAGGCAATCAAATTCATTGTTGTTATTGATGCAAAGGACTGACCAACTTTACACAGTATGTGGAACATGTTAGAGCTAAAAAGGAATGAATTTGTTGGAAAATATATGTGAAACTGGAATTGGGTTAGGCAGGGATTGGGATTCTCTGAGTGCTACTAATGGAAAGCCAATCTCTATGGATGCTGAAAACAGATTGAGTCTGTTATAGATGAGGAGGAGTTGGAGAGAGAAAGGAAAATGAGGAGGGAGGAGAGAAGGGGCAGAATTTAAGTTTCTTGGGGCAGCTAGGTGGTGCAGTGAGTAGAGCATTGGCCCTGAAGTCAGGAGGACCTGAGTTCAAATCCAGCCTCAGACACTTGACACAGTTACTAGCTGTGTGACCTTGGGCAAGTCACTTAACTCCAATTGCCCTGCCCTTCCCCCCCAAAAAAAAGAATTTAAGCTTCTTGAGGGCAGGGACTCTGGGTTTTTGCCTCTCTATCTCCAAGTTCCTGGCACACAGTAGGGGATTACTGTTTATTTAATTGGGTTAAATTAGCACACAGGCTAGAAAAGGAGAATGAGCAAAGAAAGAGGCACATACATGCAGAAGGAGTGTGGCAGAAGACCACCACCAATTCTTTTGGGTGTCACTCAGTGGCACCAGCATCAAAGATTTCATGCCTTTGATTTGTTTCTGAGAAAGGTCTCTTTAGGAAAATCTTTAGAACTCTCTCTCCATGGGACATTCAAAACCTTTAACAACCATAAAAAAACAAGTCTTTAACAAATGCCAATGAGAGATAAGAAAAACCTCCCTATCTCTGACCCCTGCTACACTTGGCACTTTCTATTATCCACTCATTTCCCTGGTTGATGTAGCAATGAACTTGATAAAGCCCATCTCCCCTCCTTTTGAAGAAGCAGCTTTCTGAGAAGGCTAAGTACCAGTATCCTCATCTAGCCTGTATACAGCGAGGCTCTGCAAAGATGTAATCTGCTATTTCTGTCTAGAGTCCAGACTGTATTTACATACTTCTGAGATGTAAGGTCCTAGAATCCAGCTGGGAGGGGGAAGTTCATGCTTCAGAGATATGTTTTCTCAGAATAGAACTCCCATGTTACCTCCAAGGGTCATCACTGAGCAAACAAAGGAAGGCTTCAAACATTCCTTCCATCATTCAGGGGGTTCCTCAGACTGGCTGAACTCTTAACTGTGCAACCACTGATTACGGGTCAGAGGGAGGACCCCAAAGCCACAGTTATGGATTGCCTGATGAACTCTTGGACTCTTGTGGAACAGACAGAGAAGAGAAGAAGGGCAAATGTGGAAAACTAGGGCAATTTACCGATCACTAATTACCCACTTGAGGGTCTCCTGGGTCTCAAACTGCTGCAGAAGCTCAGAATCAATGGAAAGTATCCCAGGCTACAGGAGTTGTATTTCACAGCTGATACTCATCCCATCACAACCCATGACACAACTGAAGAGCAAAGGTGACATTTTTGAACCCTACTATCTTTCCAAGGGAAAGGGGATCTGACATAAAAGGGAGATTAGTGTCAGCTGGAGTGTTGGGAAAGTCTATCACAATTCAGCTTTTTAATATAATGTCATTTTCTGGGTCTTAATCAAAAGGACTTAGATACAGGAGTGGGGAACCTGCATCCTCGAGGCCACATGTGACCTTCTTGTTCCTCGGGTGCAGCCTTTTGACTGAGTCCAAGTTTTACAGAACAAATCCTTTTATGAAGGGGATTTGTTCTGTGAAGTTCGCATTCAAGCAAAGGGCCCACACTTGAAGACCTAGAAGGCCTTGAGGCCACAGGTTCCCCACCCCTGAATTTACAATAATTCACAAGCATGTAGCATTTTAACACATGCAAAGAGTTTGCCTCACAGTTCTGTAAGGTTGGCAATGCAAATATCACCTCCTTGATGAGGATGGGGAAATCAAGGTTTAATTTGTCTAGAGAAACAAAGTAAGTGCCAGGGCAAGGAGTTAATGCCGAGTCAGTCAATCAACAAGCATTTATTAGTCTCCAAACTTTGAGAGAATATTAAAACCAGTCCTCTTTCTACTATATCGAACTGCCCCTAATGAGGTAACACTACCATCCCATGACACAGTCTCTCATTTTATGCCCCAAAGGGTGGAACTCTAAAAGGAAGAAGATATACCTGCCATTGTAAAAACAAACAAATATTTAGTTTACCAAAATAAAGCAGGAAGTTTAGACTCTTTTTCCTCTGCACCCATTCACATAGCTGGGGCTATTTCAAATGTGGCAATGATGCTGAGGAAAAGGGGGTGTCTTAAGGAAATGGATTTTCCCGTGTGTTTATTGGAAATGAGCACCCTACACTTACCTGGGTAAAATACTTTAAACTTGTATCCTAAACAGTTTAAACTCCAGGTGAAAGGAGAGAATCACAAGTGTCTCATTTAGTGGAAAGGGAACGTTTGTGAGAACACTGAAGGAAGACCAGAGAGCGTAACATAAATGTCACAAACTGATTGTTATTATGGGCTAGATGGTTGTTTGTTGGAGATGTAAGACAAAGCTTTAGGGCAGCTGGAAGGGAGATGGCTAGACTAAACGGTCCTTTTGATGTTCCCTAGATCTGGTTTTCACACCCTGATCAACCTTGCCAAAGAAGTCACCTCAGTAATTCCTACAACACTGACCCAGTTTTATCCAAGTGAAAAGTAATTCCACAACCAGCAGCTCCTCTCCATACTGAAGCTGTGACCAAGTCCATATGGGTCATGGTTTTGAATGCTGGTGAAGTCCATTCCTCAGAGCACTAAATCATGCTGCCTCCTCTTGGGTCAGCTCCTCATTGGACATTCCTCTGGAACCACCCTGGGCTCTGATCAGTAAGTTTTTGCCATATTTTGCCCAGAACCAGGCCTCCACATCACTTCCCAACCATCTCTATACCCTCCGGCTACCATATATTGCCATTTTCTAGCTCCCTTTTAATGTGTCATTTCCCCCTGTTAGAATATATTCTCTTTGAGGACATGGACCATCTTGCTTGTTTGTATTTGTATCTAGAGTTTAATTAATTCTCTCCCTGTCTCTTTATCTCTTTCTCTCTCCCTAGCCCTCCTCCCTCTTTGGGTTTTAAATGTCCAAATGTCTCATTTTTGAAAGTATCCAAGCACAGTGCATAGAGTGCCAGACCTGGAGTTAGGAAGACCTGAATTCAAACCCGGCCTCAGAAACTTACTAGCTGACCCTGGGAAAGTCACTTAACCCTGTTTGCCTCAGTTTCCTCATCTGTAAAATGGGCTGGAGAAGGAAATGGCAAATAGGTACAGCATCTTTGCCAAGAAAACCCAAAATGCGGTCATGAAGAATCGGAAACGACTTTAAATGACTGAACAACAACAAAAAAGGACCTGCTATTAAGGAAGAGGCAAGGTGGTGTGTTGAAAGGGCAATGGACTGAAAGTGCAAGTCCCTAGCTCAGTCCCTTATTGTATGGCCCTGGCCAAGTCACTTACCTTCTCTCTATCTCCCTATCCCAGTTTCCTCACTTGTAACAAGAGCTGACAGCTAACATTTATATAGTACTTTAAGGCTTGCAAAACATTTTTATGTTGTTACATCATTTGGTCCATACAACAACCTGTGCAGTTATTATTTCCCATTTTACATATGGGGAAACTGAGGCTTAGAAAAGTTATGTTACTTGCTCAGGTTCACAAAGTTAATTAAGTATCCGAGGCAGGATTTAATTCTAGTCTTCAAGATTTTAAGTCCAGGGTTCTGCTACACCCTATTGGGCTGGGTTGTAAGGGAACCTCTTTATATGCCATAAAACACTATATAAATGTGTGCAGCTCCTCCTCCTCCTTTTCCTCCTCCTTCTCCTCCTCCTTTCTCCTCCTCTTTCTTTGACTAAAGTAGTAGTATTATTATCCTTGTTATTTCAGTAACCCATGAAACAGATTAAAATTTTTTATTACTAGAATTGAGTATGGGAGCTGGGGAGGAACCAGACCACCATGGCAGCATCAGCGGGGAGAGGAGCTCCAGCCCTAACCTTCTGACAGCTCCTTGAAAATCTGCCTTGTGAGTGAAGAAAAGCATCTCAGTTTAGGGGGTTTGAGGGTGAGGGAGGAAGGTGGTGGGATGTCTGCATCAGCAAATGTGTTCTGAAGCAGAACAGCCCAAGAAATCCATATTTCTCTCTGTGGAGGGGTCAAGACAACAGTTTCTAATACTGAAGGCACGAAATGAAATTAGTTACAAAAACAAATCACGTTTGTTGATTTGACACCAAAACAGATGTTAAATTTGAATCTTTTTTCTTTCTGAAAGCCAGTCTAAGCAGGACATGATTTTAAAGAAACACAAACAAGTCTCTCAAAATGAAGTTTTCTATGTGCAGTAGCCCTGTCTGGAGGGTGTGCTTGGCTCACTGATCTTCTGCAGGCCTCCCAAGATGAGGGTCCCCAAACCACTGTATCACAGGAGAGGGAAGCCTCTAATCAGCTACAATTCTTACTGGGGACACAGAAGTGCAGACGATGGTTAATTACAAGTTACAGTAGTGACGAACCAACAAAAATCTTTACCAGAATTCCTGCAGGGGGTTTTTGGGGTTGGGGGGGCGGGAGAAACGTTATTATAGCATGAAAAAAAGGCAGGGCTTCCGCAAATGAAACCTCCCATGGAAAAGATCACAGAGCTGGGAGTCAGGACAGCTGGGTTTGAAGCATACACTTTGTACTTCTTGGCAAACTCTCCCTCAGTTTCCCCATCTATAAAATAGAGATAATAACTCCCAGGGTTGTTGTGAGGACCAAAAGAGAGAATAATTATGAAGTGCTTAGCATAGTGCCTGGCACATAGTAGGTGCCCTATGCTAGCTATTTTCATTAGCTGCTATTGTAGCTTAAGTTTCTTCATCTTTCTGGCCTTCAAGTTCCTACACACTATAAAATGAAAGTTCCCTTCCATCTCTAGTGACTATATGATTCCTGTTGTTGTTTTTGTTGTTGTTCAGTTATGTCTGACTCTTTGTCACTCCATTTGAGGTTTTCTTGGCAAAATACTAGCGCGGTTTGCCATTTCCTTCTCCAGTTCATTTTACAGATGAGAAAACTGAGGCAAACAGGCTTAAGTGACTTGCCCAGGGTCACACAGCTAGTAAGTGTCTGAGGCCAGATTTGAACTCAGGAAGATGAGTCTTCCTGACTTTGGGGCAGCACTGTATGCACTACACCACTTAGCTGCCCTGATATGGTTCTAGGAACCTATAGAGTTCTACTGTTCTAAGTTATGGTAACGTTTCCTCTAATAATAAAATTTCAGCTCAAATACATGAACAAAACCCTGTATACTTGATAGCAATCTAAACTAATTTTAATATTCAAGTAGTTAAAATTAATATAGTTATATTATATTCAAATAATTATAACGAATAGCATTCCAAACACACAATTCAACGTCCACCCAGATCTGTGCCAAACTAGCAGAGGTTATGAAACTCTCTGTTGTTATCCTTTCCTCAGCTACTAGTCCCTCCTTGGACGGCAGGGAACCCAATATCACTCAACACCCTCCATTACATACTGGTTTGTTGTCGATAATGATATGGCACACTGAGAAATCAAAGGATCATAGAATCTCAAAGTAAGAAGTGATCTTAGAAATGATTTAATCCAACCCCTATTGAAACAAGAATGTCCTTCCCAACCTGCCTTTGCTTGAAGACCTCCACTTGGGTCTACCAACTGCTCCTGATGGAGCTTATTCTATTTTGGGGTAATTCTAATTCTTATAATGTTTTTCCTTATATAAAAATTCTATCTGCCACCCTGATGTTTATCAACTGTTCATAGTTAGAAAATTGAAGTTAGAAAATTCTAAAGCCCAAAAGAGTAAATCAAATCCCTCTTCCATTTGATAATCAATCACCAAGTATTTATTAGGTACCTACTGTGTGCCAGGCTCTGGACATGTGACTCTCACGTAATCCCTTAAATCTTCTTTGCCTCAGGATAGTCATTCCCCATTTCTTTCTATGACTCTCATATGGCACGAGCTCAAGCCCTGTCACCATTTACAATGCCTTCCTCTAGACACTGCCGGTTGTCAACATAACGTCTTAAAATGAGGCGCACAGAACTGAACACCATACTCCACATGTGATCTGACCTGGACAGAGCAAAGAGGGACTATCACCTCCCTAACCAGAGAAGATATGCCTTTCTTCAAGCAGCCCAAGATTGAATTCAATTTCCTGGTTGCCACATCATACTGTTGATACATACTAGAGTTACAGGTCATGAAAACTAGAATTCCTCTTATAGAAGGTTGTTCAGTTGAAGGAGGAAGTGCTACAAATAGATCAGATCAACAATTTCATGGGTGTGAGGAACTCCTTGTGTAAAAACTTCCTTTACCAATGCAGAGCCATCACCTTGCTCCAATTTACAATTTTGGAAAATTGTCCAGAGCACAGAGAGGGGAAGGGATTTAATGTGCTTATTATTACCTAGCTGAGATGTGTCAGAGGTTGGACCTGAGGGTAGATCTTTCTGATTCCAAGGTTAGACCTTTGCCCTCTAAGCCACACTGCCTCTCAAGGATTCCCATGATATCTTTCCCAATAGTATGCTTTTCTCTAGGCTGCTCATGACTCTGAAAAGACAATAGCCAATTTCATCACCACTTTCTCAGCCCTCCTGTCATGGTTATCAACAACAATTTAAGAAAATCAATAGTAATCAACTTCCCCAAATGGTTTGTGAAGGTGGAGAGCTATTAACATGCCAAGTTCTATTCAACTTCAACTAGACTTTAATGCAAGGGAGCAAAGGTGCTCATAAATAGCTTTACAGAAATTCTCAGTCACCAGCCCTGGGGATCAACAAATACTAAGAATAATCTAAAAACATTTCATCATGCCCTTGCTAATCAATATTCTTCTTCACAATGGTTCCTCTCCAGACTGGCCCCAATGGTACCTATAACACCCTTTCCACTTCCATTCCTTCTTCCTTCCTCTCACCTGAAAAACATGACACTTCTATGATTGTAAAATCATAGCAGTGGGTTAACAGGCTAGCATTCATTTCACCCAGATAAAGCAACCACCAGAATAACCTGACTTATTAAAAATATTTCCTAATCTAGAAATTATTAACATACGGTTTGGGATTCTCTTATGGGATCTTTCCCCGAAAGAATTAACCTCCTTCCCCTCCAGTCTTCGTACACCTTACTCCCTTCCACATAATCTATTACCTGATGACTAGCCCTGTTGTTGTTCCTCACAATACAATACAATGGATCTCTTGACTCCAAGCATTTTTTCTAGCTATCCCCCAAGCTTGGAATTCTCTCCCTCTTCATCTCTGCTTCCTGGCTTCCTTTAAGCCTCCACCCAAATACTACAATTCTACAAAAAGCATTTTCTGGTGCCCCTTCATGGTAGTGTCTTCACTCTGAAATTATTTCCAATTTATCCTGTCTAGATCTAGTTTGTACACAGTTGTGTGCATGTTGTCTGTCCCATTAGACTGTAAGCTCCCTGAGGGCGAGGAAGGTTTTCACCTTCCTTTATATTCCTGGTATTTACCCAAATGCTTGGCATATAGTAACAGATGCTTAATAAATTCTTGGGGACTTGATTCATGTTTCATCAAGGTATATATTGATTTGCCTTACTGGCTACTTGCTCCACTCTCACCCCTGTGACAGACCTTTCCTCACAACCTTCTTAGTTGTCTTGGTCTGGAAAATTGTTTCACCCCATCCTTTTGTGGGTTCTGCCACTCCAAAATTTGTTTTGAGGCATAACTCAAAGTTATTGGGAGGGGAATTTGAGAAAGAGCTCATGCAAATCCCTGCCTTTTCTCTGCCATCTTCCTTCCCAGGCCATTTTGGTAAGAGCTGGGAAATGGAGCCCAGAAGCAGAGTTATGGAACATCACATCCACAGGGACTAGCCAGCACCCAGCTAAAGGTCAAGCTTGCCTGCCTTCTCTTTCCCAGCACATTATTTAGGTTTTTCACAGGTAGGAACTGTGTTTTCTAAATTCTCACAGCACAGTTATCATTCTCTTCATCTAACAGGGGCTGTGTTACTTAAGCTCATAGATGGTCAGAGACCAACCTTTTCAGAAGGTTATAAGTCTTCTGTATATTCTTACATAGTTATTTAGCATAGAGTACCAGACCTGGAATCAGGAAGACCTGTGTTTAAATTGTGCTTTAGACACTTGCTAGTTGTGGGACCCTGGGGCAAGTCAGTCAGTTGATCAGCATTTATTAAGCTTCTACTGCATGCCAGGCACTTTGCTAAGTTCTGGGAATATAAAAAGAGGAAAAAGACAGTCCATACCCCACAAGGAGCTCACAATCTGTTGGGGAAGACAACAAGCAAATAAAAATGTACAAACAAGCCCTATACAGGATAAATAGAAAAAAAGAAAGTAATTAACAGAGGGAAGGTACCAGAACTAAGAGAGTTTAGGAGAGGTTTCCTGTAGAAGAAAGCCAGGGAAGGCAGCAAGTAGAGATGATGGGGGAGAGAATTCCAGGCATAAGGGACAGACAGAGAAAATGTCCAGAGCCAAGAAATGGAGTGTTTTGTTCATGGAACAGCCAAGAGTCCAGTGTCACTCGATTGAAGAGTGTGTGGCAGGGAACAAGGTCTAAGAAGACTGGAAAGGTAGGAAGCTATGTTTGAATATCAAACACAGGTTTTTGTATTTGATCTGGGAGGTGATAGGGAGCCACTGAAGTTTATTGAGTAAGGGGCAAATGGTTGGACCTGGAGTTTAGGAAAATCACTTTGATACCTGAACGGAGGGTGGATAGAATGAGGAGAAGCTTGAGGCAGGTAGACCCATGAGCAGAATGTTGTAATAGTGCAGGCATGAGGTGATGAGGAAATGTATTAGAGGGGTGGCAGAGTCAGAGGAGAGAAAGGGGCTTGTGTGAGAGATGTCATAAATGTGGAATCAATAGGCTTTGTCAAGATATTGGATATTGGGGGGGGGGTAGTCATTTAACTCCTCCAAGCTTGTTTCCTCTTCTATAAAGGGGGGATAATAGGGGGATAAAAATAATACAACTTCAGGACTGACACACACACATACACACACACACATACACATATAAATGTATGTTTATGTATATCTATATAGTCATTGGCAAACCCTAAAGTGCTACTAGAGAAATATTAGCTATGACTATGACTATGACTATTATATTTGGATCACTGGTATTCACTTTGTGTGGTTGTGCAGGTATGCACACAGAAACAAATTTCAATATTTCGTGAATTTAAAATTCAAGAGTCTAGAGAGAACTGCTATGGCTGAAGAATTCACAGTCTTGTGGCCAGTCTGTTGAGGAATATCCCCAAACTTAGCTAAGTTTGTCCTCCTGTACCCAAAGCCTTTTGTGTTTGGTGGGTCCTATTCAGAGTTTGGATTTTGTTGGCACAGTCCTTGAGAAGCTACAGTCTTCTCCATGTCTCAATGAGGCATCAAACCTTAATGAAACATACACCCATACAGAGCTGTGGCTGTTTCCTCCAGGAATATGGAGGGCAATCCGTCCATATCTGGCCTAACCTGTGTGACTCTGATTCGTGTTCTCCCATAAGCTCATCACACAAAGTCTCAGGCAGTATGATAGGGATTTTCCTCATTTCAAGTACAGGGCTCAGCAAACTATGGCCCAGCCTGTGAGCTAAGAATGGTTTCTACTTTTTTCAATATAATATAACTTTATTTTAAAGCATAAAATGTGTGTGTATGTATATGCATGAATATGTGTGTGTGTGTTCGTCCTGTCACTGTACAAAAACAAGTGCTCCACTGAATTCAGCCTGCAGGCCATAGTTTGCCAACCTGTTTTCTAGTGACATCACAAAGATACCAATGGAGCATGTGGGACTTCTATCAGGTATTCATAGCTCTTGCCATGTGACCAGCCTATCTTCTTTTCCAATCATACATTTATTAAAAGTAGAATATATCAACCTTGTGTATGTGCTAAACTTAAATTGTAACATGATAATTATTACTTATAGCAACTGGTCTTTGAGTATGGAACTGTTGTTCTAAAGAGAATAACTTTTAGAGAAGGAAAAAGGAATATGGGCCCCAGAAACGTAGCCCCATTTGAATATATCGAAATTCCTTTTGTAGGACCCTGTTCAAGCCATCATCATCATTAACTCTTCTGATTCACAAGGAGAAGGATATAGCTATGAATAAACAACAGCTATATTCATATCTGAATGACTAATTGTAGGGGAAAATCACTGGGACATGGAGAGGGGTCAATTGAAAATAGCATAATCTTAATTTTTGGTGTTGTTCAGTTGTTTTCAGTTGTGTCTGACTCTTCATGACTCAGTATGGAGTTTTCTTGGATACTGGAGTGGTTTGCCATTTCCTTCTCCAACTCATTTTACAGATGAGGAAACTGAGGCAAACAGAGTTAAGTGATTTGTACAGCTATTTGAGGTCAGATTTGAATTCAGGAAGATGAGTCTTCCTGACATCAGGCCCAGCACCCTGGCAACTTCACCACCTACCTGCCCTTTCACAGAAATAGATAGTCCTAAACAGTGGAGGAAGAAGAGCCTGGATAAAGGGAATTTTTTCTTTAGCATATCGGCCTTTGTTGAATTCACGTCTAACTTTTGATATACACTGATTATGTGACTATGGCAAAGTTCCTTAACTTCTCAGCATTTCAGGCACATCTAAGACTATATATAAGCTGAGGCAAGGGTGCTGACCAGCACTGGTGGAGGGAATTTCCTCATCTGAGTGTATGATTCATGTATGCTGTATGATACATATGTATGTATGACATGTATGTATGTATGATACCTATGACAGAGGTATCAAACACACAGGCCACAGACTCCATGTGGCCTGCAACACTCCAAAGTACAGTCTAAACCAGATTAAAATGCAATTGTGAAATATTTAAAACATAGATAATATTGTGTTTTAAAATTAGGTCAATATATGGCCTGCAGGGATCTTTACATAAGGTTTAGTCACTTCCATTTTTATTCAAGCTTAATACCACTGCCCTACACCAATAAATCATGAGTCTAGTCCCTATTCACAGAAATAGGGAAATCTTCTTCAAGTGACTTTGTAAATATGAAAGAAAAAGAGAAATTTTGGTAAGCTAGTTTATTTTAAAAAATATTTTATTTTCCCAATTACATGTAAAAACAATTTTTAACATTTGTTATATATATTTTTTAAGTTCTGAGTCGCAAAATTTAAGCCCTCCCTCCTCCCTGAGATGGCAAGCAATCTGATATAGGTTATATGTGCAATCATGTAAACCATTTCCATATTAATCATTTTATGCAAGAAGACTTGAACAAAAAAAAATGAAAGTGAAAAATAGTATGCTTCAGTCTACATTCAGAGAACGTCGGTTCTTTCTTTGGAGATAGATAGTATTTTTCATCATGAGTCCTTTGGGATTATCTTGGATCATTGTATTGTTGAGAAGAGCTGAGTCATTCACAGTTCTTCATCAGACAATTTTGCTGTTACTATGTACAGTGTTCTCCTGGTTCTGCACGTTTCACTTTGTATCAGTTCATGTAAGTCTTTCCAGGTTTTTCATGGTAAGCTAGTTTAAAAGAGAAGGAGGCAGCTAGGTAGCTTAGTGGATAGAACACTGGACTTGGAGTCACAAAGATCTGAGTTCAAATCCAACCTCAGACACTTACTGGCTGTGTGACCCTGGGCAAGTCACTTCACCTCTGTTTGCCTTAATCCACTGGAGAAGAAAATGGCAAACCCCTCCAGTATCTCTGCCAAGAAAAGCCCATAGATAATATTGGTTCTGTCCTGGATCCTCTTCTTTTCCGTCTCCTATAACTTCTCTCTTAGTGATCTCATCAGCTCCTTTGGGTTCCATTTCCTCTAATCAGATGATTAGACAGATCAATTCTACATACCTGGTACATTTTCTCATCCTGGACTTCTCCTCTTATGTCCCATACAGGTCTCTATGGAAGCCTCCATTGTCCTTCTAATTACCTAAATCCTCAACTTCAAAATCATCTTCAACTCTTGTATATCCCCTATATTTAACCAATGGCTAAGTCCTCTCTTTCTTGCACAGCCTTCACCTTAGTTCAGATTTTCATTATTTGTCACCTGGACCAGAGATGTCAAACTTGTGGCCCAGGGAGCCATTGATGATCCCTGTATGCAGTCTTCCATTTCCCACCTCCTTGTCTCTGCATAAGCTGTCCCTCATGCCTGGAACGCTCTTCCTTCTGACCTCTGAACCTACAATCCTGAGCATCCTTTCAAGACTGGATTCAAGTGATATTTCCTATGTGAAGTTTTTCTTGTTCCTCCTATTTATTAGTCCCCCCACCCCATTACTGTATATACCTTTTGCATTGACTTATCTGTGAACATGTTTTCTTCTCAGTAGAATGTAAGTTCTTTGCAGGCAGGGATGATTTTGGATTTTTCTCTTGGTATAGTGCCTTACAATAAACACTTACTAAACGGAATCAAATCAGGAGGGAAAGTGTATATGATAACCCTCCACTCCCCACTCTCATGTTCTGGCAAGCACCCACTCACATCCATCTCTCTGGTTTTGGATCACAGAAGGGCAATGTGATGCAGGGCAAATAACACTATTCTGTAGTCTGAGGACTTGAGTTCAAATCCCAAGTGAATGTAGGCAAGACCCTTAACCTCCCTATCTACACAGAATGAATCAATCAATTAATATAAGAAATTATTAACCACTTATTACATGTGAAGCACTGTGCCAAGTGCTAGGGATACAAACAGAGGATAGAAACAGAGCCCTCATGGGGTTCATATTCTAATAGGGGAAATCACATATATGGAAGATTTCTTCGGCAAAACAGATAAAACGATCCCATGGTCCTTAAGGTAGAACAGCAAAGCAGATGTTAATGCCTTTTCTTTAATGTCACATCCATTGGTAGTTTCTGTTGTTGAATCATTTGACAGTATCAAGAACTTTGGTGTTAAGAACTTTGTTTTCTGATTCTTCAGTAGCTGTGACTGTCGCACCTGCAGGAGCAGATGCCAGGCTGTTTCTCCAGGGGTGTGCAGCCCAGGATGAGAGCACTGGTCTGGAAGCACAGCTATTCCCAAGGCTCTTGGGTTCAGGGTTCTGGGCTGTCTCCATTGGGGTCTGAGAGATAATGACCTAGGTGGTTGGTGGTATTTTGACATTATATTTGATGATACATGTATGATACTTGAAGCCATGGGAGCTGATGAGATCACTAAGCAATAAAGTGTATATATTAGAGGGCAGAAGGCCTAGAAGAAAGACTTGAGTCTGGGACTAAAGGGAGACAGAAGGGGACAGAACCAGAAAAGAACCATCACTAAAACAAACAAGTAAACAAACAAAAGACCACAGAGGAGAGAGTATCCAGGAGAAGGAGTCAACAGGGTTACCTGGTGAAGAGATTACAAGAAAGACAAAGAATGAGAAAAGGTCAAAAGGCCAACAAATTTTAAAATGAAGACATGATTGCTGATTTTGGAGACAGTAGCTTCAGTTGAATGATGAGGTCATAAGTCAGATCAGAAAGGGCTGAGAAGGAAGAGAGAGAGAAGTAAGGCAACACAAGTGGATGTTTTTCATAGAAGTCTGGCTATGAAAGTCAATTGATATAAAAGCCAATATGGGGGAAACCAAGGAAAGATCATAGACAACAGATCTCTGAACCCAGGGGTCAAGCAGGCTCAGAGATCTGGGAGCTAGCCAAAGGCCGCATGGTGTAACAACAACTGCTACCAACATTTACGTAGCACCTTAAAGTATACAAAGTGCTTTACATGCTTTTTCTCATTTGATCTTTGCAATTAATCAACCAACAAGCTTTTATCAAATATGTGCTAGGGCGGTGAGATAAGTACTATCACTATGCCCATTTTATACATGCTGAAAATGAGGCTGACAGAGTTTCAAAGTGACCTGCCTATGGTCACATGGCTAGTAAGTGGGATCCCAATCTCGCTCTACCTGATTCCAAGTCCATGGCTCTATGCACTAAGCCCTCTTTACGCTGAATCAGCAGGTCCAGAGGATTTGGGTTTGAATCCAAAGTCTGACACCGAGACTCTGATTTATCAATGTAGCCACAGTAATAATAATGGCAGTAGCTACCATTTTTATAGCACTTTAAGGTTTACAAAGAGCATTTAGGAGGGGTGGTAGATAGAGTGCCTGGCCTACAGTTAGGAAGACTCATTTTCTTTAGTTCAAATCTGGCCTCAGACATATACTAGCTGTGTGGCCCTGGGCAAGTCACTTAAGCCTGTTTGCCTCAGTTTCCTCATCTGTCAAATGAGCTGGAGAAGGAAATGGCAAACCTCTCCAAGAAAAACCTAAATGGGGTCATGAAGAGTTAGATGTGACTGACAAACAAATGAACAACAAAAAGGTTTATGAAGCACCTTACAAATATCATCTTATTTGATCCTCACAACAACCCTGGGAGGTAAGTGCTATTTTTCCCTATTTTACTGATGAAGAAAATAAGGCAGACAGAGATTGAGTGACTTGCCTTGGCCATGTGACATCCCTCCCCCCTCCCTAGTAGCTGGGTGACCCAAATTATCAACAAACACCAAATTTTAAAATTTGATGACTTCCTCCCTCATCTTTCTTGAACTTTCTTCACCATTATACCTTCTCTTGGACACACTCTCCTCTGTGGGTTGTTTTTTGTTTGCTTTGTTCTGTTCTGTTTTTTGGTGGTAGCTTTTGGTTTTGGTTTTTTGGGGTTTTCTTTTTGTTTTTTTTTTTTGTTTTTTTGTTTTTTTTGTTTTTGTTTTTTTTTTTTTTTTTTTTTTTAGCAATGGCTTTCTCCTCCCTGGAGCCCCTGGCCACCTTTGATCTCAAGTCTTCTTGACTCCAAGTAAAGTGTTCTCTGCACAATGCCATCTGGACATGGAAGGAGCATGAGGGGAAAAAGTCAGTCATCCTCTTTGACCAAGTAGCCTTATCTGAAAAATGAGGGGGTTGGCAGAACCCACAGAATAGCAGAGGGAAACAGGGCTCCAGCCTAGGACAGCCTGGATGGTCACTGAGTAAGGTCTATTTGCACGGAGCTGGGAGCAGAGTGGAGCAGAGCCCAGCGTGGGCCGCTCTGGGACCAACCAGACCGGGAGCCAGGCAGAACAGGTCCTAGGGTCCTGAATCAGTGAGCTGTTGCAGTTACCAGACTTCTCAACCCACAAACACCAAAGAAAACAGAGAAGGTTAGTGGGGAAAAGCTGAGGGGACAGAATGAAAGGAGTTCGCAGTTCAGCCACTGCCCCAGGGGCGGCAGAGGTGGTGAAGCTCTAAGGACAGAACTACAACTGCAGTTGCTTCTGGCCCCAGGCCCACCTGGTGGGAGGAATTAAGTGCAGAGCCTGCTTAAGATCTGAGTTGCAGTCTGAGGTGGCAGTTCTTGGGGGAGGAGGAGCACTGGTGTGGCAGAGCTTGCTGTGTAGAAATAGCTCTGAAAACAACAGCGCAATCCCTCAAGCTTGGGACAAAGTACTCTCTACTCTACAAGCAGTCATACCCCGAAGAAAAATTCAAAGGTCAAGTAGTTGGCTGGGAACATGGCCAGGCAGCAAAAACAGACTCAGATTCAGACTCAGACTTTGGAATCTTTTTTTGGTGACAAAGAAGATCAAAACATACAGCCAGAAGAAGTCAACAGAGTCAAAGAGCCTACATCAAAAGCCTCCAAGAAAAATATGAACTGGTCCCAGGCCATGGAAGAGCTCAAAAAGGATTTGGAAAAGCAAGTTAGAGAAGTAGAGGAAAAATTGGGAAGAGAAATGAGAGTGATGCAGGAAAACCATGAAAAACAAGTCAATGACTTGCTAAAGGAGACCCAGAAAAATACCAAAGAAAATAACACCTTAAAAAATAGAGTAACTCAAATGGCAAAAGAGCTCCAAAAAGCCAATGAGGAGAATGCCTTGAAAGGCAGAATTAGCCAAATGGAAAAGGAGGTCCAAAAGTCCACTGAAGAAAATACTACTTAAAAATTAGACTGGAGCAAGTGGAAGCTAGTGACTTTATGAGAAATCAAGATATTATAAAAACAGAACCAAAGGAATGAAAAAGTGGAAGACTATGTGAAATATCTCATTGGAAAAACCACTGACCTGGAAAATAGATCCAGGAGAGAGAATTTAAAAATTTTTGGACTACCTGAAAGCCATGATCAAAAAAAGAACCTAGATATCATCTTTCAAGAAATTATCAAGAACTGCCCTGATATTCTAGAGCCAGAGGGTAAAATAGAAATTGAAAGAATCCATCAATCGCCTCCTGAAAAAGAGCCCAAAAAGAAAACTCCTAGGAATATTGTCACCAAATTCCAGAGTTCCCAGATCAAGGAGAAAATACTGCAAGCAGCCAGAAAGAAACAATTTGAGTATTGTGGAAACACACTCAGAATAACACAGGATCTAGCAGCTTCTACCTTAAGGGATTGAAGGGCTTGGAATATGATATTCCGGAGGTCAATGGAGCTTGGATTGAAACCAAGAATCACCTACCCAGCAAAACTGAGTATCATGCTCCAAGGCAAAATATGGATTTTCAATAAAATAGAGGCTTTTCAAGCTTTCTCAGTGAAAAGACCAGAGCTGAATAGAAAATTTGACTTTCAAACACAAGAATCAAGGGAAGCATGAAAAGTTAAACAAGAAAGAGAAATCATAAGGGACTTACTAAAGTTGAACTGTTTTGTTTACATTCCTACATGGAAAGATGATGTGTATAATTCATGAGACCTTGGTATTAGGGTAGCTGAAGGGACTATGCGTATATATAAATAGAGAGAGAAAGAGACAGAGAGAGAGACACAGACGGACAGACAGACAGAGGGCACAGGGTGAGTTGCATATGAAGGGATGATATCTAAAAAGAAACAAATTAAGGGATGAGAGAGGAATATATTGAGAGAGGGAGAAAGGGAGAGAGAGAATGGGGTAAATTATCTCACATAAAAGTGGCAAGAAAAAGCAGTTCTGTAGGAAGAGAAGAGAAGGCAGGTGAGGGGGAATGAGTGAATCTTGCTCTCATCGGATTTGACCTGAGGAGGGAATAACATACACCCTCAATTGGGTAGCTTACCCCACAGGAAAGAAGGAGGAAGGAGATTAAAAAAGGGGGATAATAGAAGGGAGGGCAGATGGGGGAGGAGGTAATCAAAAGCAAACACTTTTGAAAAGGGACAGGGTCAAGGGAGAATATTGGATAAAGGGGGATAGGATAGGAGGGAGCAAAATATAGTTAGTCTTTTACAACATGAGTACTGTGAAAGGGTTTTGCATAATGATACGCGTGTGGCCTATGTTGAATTGCTTGCCTTCTTAGGGAGGGTGGGTAGGGAGGGAAGAGGGGAGAGAATTTGGAACTCAAAGTTTTAAAAGCAGATGTTCAAAAAAAAAAGTTTTTGCATGCAACTAGGAAATAAGATACACAGGCAATGGGCCATAAAAATCTATCTTGCGCTACAAGAAAGTAAGGGAAAAGGGGATGGGGGGGAGTGGGGTGACAGAAGGGAGGGATGACTGGGGAAAGGGGCAATCAGAATATATGCCATCTTGGAGTGGGGGGGAGGGTAGAAATGGGGAGAAAACTTGTAATTCAAACTCTTGTGAAAATTAATGCTGAAAACTAAAAATATTAAATAAAAAAAAGAAATTGCCATTTTTCCTTAGGGAAGAAAAAAGAGATGATGGCAATAAATTATAAATTTAAAAAAAAGGAAAAATGATGGGGTTAGACTAAATGAGTTAACATATACAGAAGCATTTTGCAAACTTTTTGTTGTTGTTCAGTCATGTCCTACTCTTTGTGACCCCATTTGGGGTTTTCTTGGCAGAGATACTAGAAGTGGTTTACCATTTCCTTCTCCAGCTCATTTTACAGATGAAGAAACTGGAGGAAACTGAAGCAAACAGGGTGAAGTGACTTGTTCAAGGTCACACAGCTAATATGTATCTGAGGTGGGATTTGAACTCAGGTCTTCCTGACTCCACACCCAGTGCTCTATCCACTGGGCCATCTAGCTGCCCTTAAAACCTTAAAGTTCTATAAACAGCATATGAGAAAGATGACTAGACACTGAACACTTTAATGATTCTCTCAGGTGTAGAAGACTCCAGGCTACAGTTCAGTGATTAGGGAAGTTTAGAAAGTGGTAAAGATGAAAGTACAGACACTTAGGACAAAGGTCTCCTGAATTATCCAAAGAGTTGGAATCTTCAAGAAGGTGACAGGGGCCCATGTCTACTGGCCTACACATCAGAGTGAATCATGCTTTAAAAGCACAGAACAAGGTGTGTGCAGGAGTGAGGGTTAAGACAAAGCCTCAGAATTCAAGCAGCCTAAATTACATAACACTGTTCAGTTGCGCCCATTAAGATAAGGTATGTACCTTATCTCATTGGGTGTTTCCATATCCAGTGAGGTATGCCATTCAAATATTATCCCCATTTTACAGAGGATAAAATTGAGGCTCAGAAAGCATATAAGACCAGGATGAGATCACACAAAGAATAAAATGGCAGAACCCAGAACTTTTATGAAGGCCAGGTCATCTAACCATTATTTACACAAGAACTCTATCAATACCCTTGACAAGCAGTCACCTAGACTCTGCTTGAGGACCTCTCTTGATGGGGAGCCCACTACCTCTAGAGGCATCTGACTGAACTAATTAGGAACTTTTTTCCCCCATGTCTCAAGCCTAAATCTGTCTCTCTATTTTCACCCATTCTTCTTAGTCTACCCTTCGGGGCCAAACAGAACAATTTTAATTCAAAGAATCCCTTAAAGCATTTGAAGACACCCATGCCTTTCCCGGACCCCTCCATTCCCCTCCCTACTCTTCTTTTCTCCTAGCTAAACATTCCCAGGTCCCTCAGCTACTCCTTGTATGGCATGGTCACATGACCTATGACCATCCTGGTTGCTAGACACTCTCCAGTTTATCAACGATATTCTTATATTGAGGTGCTCCAAACAGAACACAATGTTCCAGAAGTGGTCGGATCTGGGCACGGTAGAGGGCCACTCTCACCTCTCTTGTTCTATCATGATGCTTCTACGTAATGCATTTTAGGTTAACATTAGCTTTTTAGTTGTCATCACATTACATCAAGGTTCAATGCTTGCATTTCATTAAATAAAAGTCTACTTTTTTCTCTAGGAACTGTTATTTAGCTATGATTCCTTCATCTTACAGAATAAATTTGATTTTTGAACCCGAGTATATGACTTGACATTGATTTCTACCAATTTCCACCTTAATCAATTTCATCCAGCATTCCAGCTTGTCAATCTTTAGTGATCTTGACTTTGCCCACTTCACTAAGTATTTTTCCCAGCTTTCTATCACATGGAAATTTGAAAAACATATCATCTATGCCTTCAGACAAGCCACTCAGACAAGCATCCAACTGCCCAGGGCAAAACCAGTTCCATAGGGCACTCAACCAGAAATCTCCCTCCAAGGTGACAAGAAGCAGTTATTAACGTTGGGGCCGGTCATTTGGCCAATTCAAAATCCACCTGACTACACTATTATCTAGCCCACAGCTTTGTACCTTGTCCAAAGGAAGGCATGAGCCTTGGCAAAAATGCTTTACTAAAACCTAAGTAAACTGCATCTGTAGCGCTCCCCCAAGTCTAGTAGCATTTCCAATAAAAGAACAGGTTGGAACAGTCACGATGTGTTCTTGACTAAGCCCAGTAGGGCCTCCCTTTCTAGATACTTTCTAGATACTTTCTACTCCCTTTCTAGATACTCAAAAATCAGCTCTTTAGTAATTACGCTCCAGAATGTTGTCCTAAGTACTGAAGTTGAGCTCACCAGTCGATACTTTGCAGACTGCTTTCTTTCCTTTTTTGGAAATTGAGACAATTGTTCTTCTCCAGCCTTGTAGCATCTCTCTCCTTCTTCCAGTTGTTTCAAAGATTTTTGACACTGACTCTGCAGACACACCTCTCAATCTTTTCACTGGGATGTAACGCACCTGCCCCAGGGAACTTGTACTCACTTAGGGCAACTGGGTGCTCTCTTTCCATCCCCTTATTTATTTTGGCTGTGTCCAGGGCTCCTGCTGTCTCTTTATGTAATCCTTGCTCTCCTCATCAAGTCTCTCCATCTTTCAGAGCCTACAAAGAGCAACTTTTCTAGGGAAAGTAGCTGGCAAAAAGGACAGGGCAGAAAGAGGGGGGCAGGCACCAAAAATTTGGAACTCCAGGAATTTGTACGTAAGGAAGTTCTGTAAGTTCTCCCCCTGAAACAGGTAATACTGATACCAACTAACTTTGAGCCAGAAATGGTTCTGGCTTTGGAACATAGATATGTTTTTAATGGACTTGAAGATGCTGAACTACAGGGTGTTCCTAAAGTCTGGACACATGGCAAAAATGCGTATTTTCAAGAAATGAAATGACTGAAATTTTCAACAACATTTTACCTAATTGGAATATTAACAAATAACATCTTCAACTTCAAATGGCACCCGATGATTTCACATTCGTATTCCAAGAGTGAATGTGCTAAAATTAACGGCAATGTGGAGTTATTGAGTTACTGCATCAAGTTCACGTGAATCTTGCAAAGAACATCAACTTTTGCCTCTCAAATGATGGAAATCATCGTTTCATTTCTTGAAAATATGCATTTTTGCCTGCGCCCAGACTTTAGGAACACCCTGTATGCTGTGTTAAGCAAGGAAATTTAGGGACAACTAGGTGGCGCAGTGAGTAGAGCACCGGCCCTGGAGTCAGGAGGACCTGAGTTCAAACGTGACCTCAGACACTTGACACATGTACCAGCTATGTGACCTTGGGCAAGTCACTTAACCCCAATTGCCCTGCCCCTCCAAAAAACCCCAAAAAGTGAAAAAAGAATCCATCTTTAAAAAAAAGAAAGAAAATTTAATGAGTTTTTTTAATAGAAGAGTTTAAAATCAACCTCTAGAGCTAAACACACCACATTCTTGCCTTCGTAGCCATTACACATCAAATTCATACCAAGCTCTCTGCAAAAGGATCACACATTACATCAGCAAGGAGCAGAAAGTCATTATATTCCTGTTTAGCTTGAAAAACAACCATTTTTGGTGGCTTCTATTTAAGCTGTCCCTCCCCCTTTCTTTTCCTTTGTTCACTTATAACCTATCCCACACAATTACATAATATGTGCCATGTACTCAGGGCCCTTCCTACCCAATCTATTCCCATTCAGACATGCACATTTCCCACTTTACAATGCAGTAGTTTAGCACAAACAAACTTTTATGATGTGACGACAGGGGCTTCCGCTGGACTGAAGCTGCTTTAATCAATATTTATAAGGTTCTTTCTCTTGCTGCCTTTGAAGTAAACAGTCTAAATCTCCTCTTCTCCTTGGTCCCCTGACCTCTATCCCACACTTTCCTCATTGAGAAAGCTACTTTCATTTGGATGCTACCACCACCACCATTATCACCACCACCACTAACCCCACCCTCCATTGAACCCAGTGTATATGCAGGAAAAAAGATGGACTGGGAGCCAATGGAACTAGCAGGCAGTATGATGCAGCAGAGAGAGCCCTAAATTTGGGAAAACCTGAGTTCAAATCCTGACTCTGTTATTTATTACCTAAGTGACTTTAAGCAAATTACCAAACCTCCCTAGTTCATAATTTCATGTATAAAATGATGGGGTTGGATTGTTGTTCTGTCGTTTCACTCATATCTGACTCTTCATAATCCCATTTGAAGTTTTCTTGGCAAAGATACTAGGGTAGTTTTCCATTTCCTTCTCTAGCCCATTTTACAGATGAGAAACTGAGGCAAACAGGGTTAAGTGACTTGCCCAGGGTCATACAGACAGTAAGTGTCTGAGGCTGGATTTGAACCCTCAAAGATGAGTCTTCCTGACTCCAGACCTGGCACTATCCACTGCACCATCTAGCTGCCCCAAGTTTGGACTAGATGCCCTCTGAAGTCCTTTCCGGATCTTTATCTGTTATAATCTTATGATCTTGTTTGAGTTAATCCAAGAAAGTAAAAAAAAAATTTAAATATAATCAAATAAAGAATATATTTTTAAAAAAAAAGAAGAAGCTAATAGGCATGAAACTGTAATCTCATCATTGTAGGTGTTCCTTCCACTGGTCCAGGCTGCAACGTGGCCACATTTCTCTTTCTGCACAATTTTTATCTGTATCCTTCTGTATTTGCGGAAGCATAGTGGATAGAGGACCATTGCTGATAGGAAGTCTCACCTCTGACATATCCTGGCTGTGTGACTATAGATAAGACGCTTAACTTCTTGGTGGTGTCCCTGGGCCACTGACAACAACCAGCAGGGCAGTGCCAACCTGCATGAGACTCTTTCCATAGAGTTCCCTATGCCAATAAAATCGTAAGTCCAGTTAAAAAACACACAAAAAAAAAATCTTCCTGTAAGTCTTACATAGAGGATCTAGCCAGGCCATTGGAGGCCTTTCTCTGGTTCTTTAAATGTTTCATCAATAGCAGCACAGTGTTCAAATTGTCCATCTGGTCTCCCTTATTCTTGCTATGTGACTGCAGCCTCTGGCTTAGCATAGACAGAGGTCCTCTCCAACAAAGAAAAATCCCCAAAGTCAAAAGGAAAGCAATTGGATGACATTGACACTTACCCCTCCTCAGAATGATGGAAAGCAGATGAACTTGGGGGGTCTCTGTGGCTCCCCGGTACTGCTCCACTGTTCTCATTGTCACTCAAATATCCTTTTCCCAGCGATTTCTTATTATAAGCAAAGGCTGTAGGGTCTGCTTCATACCCATTCAGCGTTCCATGACCAGCTCTACTCTCTGAACTCTCCTGCTGATATCCATCATATCTATCCTCATGGGGTGCTGGAGGATTGCGTGACAATTTGTATCCATGTGAAATTAGGAGATCCTCCACACTGTACATGGTGCATTGGTGTCTGTCAAAGCTCAGCCATTGGAAACCTCTCTCGGGCAGGATCCGTCACTGAGAGGAAAAATAAAAAAGCTCCGTTTGCAAGGAGTCTTTCTTCCCACGTGAAATGCTGAGTTGTATCTGACCCCATGACATCCTTCTACTTATTCCAATTGAAAACCATGCCGTAGATTAAACAATAGAACAAAATATGGGTACGAAGGATGAACTATGCATTGGTCTACTCAAGACTACTCCCAATTGTGCTCAGCCAGGGATAACAGATAAATCACAGGTGCTGATTTACCATAGTGCACTGAACAATTCTTTGACAATCATAGTTGTGATAGTTGTCCAATAAGCATTTATTAAGCCCCTCCTGGGTACCAGACATGGGAACACCAAGACAAAATGACACTGTCTTGCTCTCAATGGCAGAAAACAACATGTCGACAGAAAATTACATACAAAATATAGACCAAGAGAATACAATGTAATTTCTGGGGAGGCAAGTACTAGTAACTGGGGAGGGGATGAGGATAGATAAACTTCCTATCAGAGGCGGTATGTGAGCAGAGCTTTGAAGGAAGCTAGGGATTCCAGGAAGCAGAGGTAAGGAGAGCATTCCAGTCACAGAAGATGGCCTGTGCAAAAATGCTTTCGCGTAAGACAAGAAATCAGATGTCTTATACAAGGAACATAAAACAGCCCAGTTCAGCTGGGATGTGGAGTATCAGGAGAGTTATGTACAGTAAGCCTGGAAAGAGAACCTGGAAGTGCATCATAAGGGGTTTCAAACACCAGACAGAGGAGTTTGCATTTTATCCTAAAGGCAATCAGAAGCTACTAAAGATTTTGGTTGTTGTCCTTCATTCTCGAAGAGGACCAAAATGACATCACTGTATTAGAGTCAAGTTACCACCTGTCCAAGTGTGACTAAAGATTTATGAAGAGGAGAAGGACATGGTCAGATCTGTGCTTTGGGGATATTAATTTGGCAGTGATGTAGAGAGGCAGGTATACCAATTAGAAGACCCTACAATAATCTAGGTAAGCAATGATGAAAGCCTGAACTGGGGTGGTGGCAGTGAGTAGAGAATGAATGATCGGGATGATCTGTAAAACTATAGACCTTGGAATTAAGCATGGAGGACACAAGGGCTATTGGGAGTCTGGAAGAAGGCCAGTCTAAAATATATCTGAAGAAATAAGATGGTTAACAGGTAGGACTAAATCCTCATCCGGATATACCATGGCCCACCCACCTAATAAACAGCCATAAGGAATAAGAACAAAATAAAGGCAGAGTTTAAAGTTTAAATTACAGCTTTATAGTTTCTAAAATGGGAAATTGCCAACGTCCTGTTTAATTTCATCACATCCCACTGCTTTCATCAGATACCTTTTGCCCTAGGAGTGCCAAGTGAGATCTTTAATCAAGTAGGCATGATTGTCTCCTCTGAAGTATATATCTAAATTCTGACTACAAGGGATCCTACCACACGGCAGTTAACTGGCATCTGAAAATAGCTTCTCAGCCTTAAGGCTTATAATAAGGAAACACAGCAAACATCGCACACTCAGAAATACACTCCTTCCCCAAACTATTAGACAGTCTGAGCCCTCTCCTTTCCACTGGGAAACTCCTAAGAATCAAATTTCTTCCCAGTGGATTAGGGGGAATTGTACTGCATCTTAAAATCAAAGTCTTGGTCTATGCCCCAAAAGTGAGTTGTTATATTAGTATACCAATAGCAGTACGTTTTAGAACAAAATTTCTAGAGGCAAGATGTATTATTTGAAAGAAAGGCGGGGAAGGAGAAAAGGAGGAAGGAGAGGGAGAAAAGGAGAAAGAGAAAGAAAGGGAAAAAGGATAAAAGAAAGAAAGGAAGGAAAGAGAAAGGAAGGAAGGAAGGAAAGAAGGAAGGAAGAAGAAGAAGAAGGAAGAAAGAGAGAGAGAGAGAGAGAGAAAGAGAGAGAGAGAGAGAGAGAGAGAGAGAGAGAGAGAGAGAAAGAAAGAGGAAAGAAGGAAGGAAGAGAAAGAAAAAAAGAAAGATGTTTTCAGAACCTACAGCATGGGAAGTTAGGTGAGGTTGTCATAAAGCTTATTTAATTAAAAGGCAGCCAGGCTCAGATTAATTACAATTACTAATCTTAGTCCTAAATTACAGATGATGAAATACTATATCCATCTCCTTGGAAAGATGAGGAAGTTGGGGTCCAAAATGTTGCGTATTCTGTCAAATTTAGTAATTTTATCAAGAGGGAGAGCTTAATGGGTGTGGAAGTTGCATATCAGGAAATGACTGATAAAACAAAACTTTTTAAAAATAAAATTTCTTGATTAAACCCAAGGTCTTTTTTTTAAGTCTCCTTTTTACCCCAGGGTACAGATGATGTGTGTCAGCTTGGCTAGGCTGACAGACACCACAATCCACTCCTGCCTCGGTAGGAGTCACATCTGGGCCCTGGGAGCGGTGCACTGAGCTGGCCCTTACACACTTTGCTGAGGGATGGAAATAGATTCTGCTGCACGCATCATAAACAATAGTCAGGAAATGCCACTGGACAGCTTGCAGGTGAAAGGAAGACATGTGTGCTTCCTGTTAACAGCAGTTTTTGTTCAGTTCCAGCTCCCGGTTCTGCTGACACTAACAGGATCCCTGCTTTCAAGTCCTAGAGTACAGTATCAAGAGCACCAGAAGCCAACTGTGTCTCACCAGGCTTTGAGAGAGAGTCTGCATTTTCATCCAGCTCAATGTCCAATGTTTCCCATTAATTTGTTGTTGTCCACATGGGGCAACAGAAGAGAAGGGAGCGATCTTTGATTCTTAGGTCCTAAGTGGCCAAATATTCCATTGAAGATTCCCTTGGGTGGACAGACCCAGACACATTTCAATGCCACTGAAATCATTTCAGGGACAAGTGGCCAGGAAAGGAAAAATATCCCTCAATAAGAGGAACCATAAAGCCCTTTGGGGATGAAGTTGGGACACGTTTCCTTTAAGAGTCCTGAAATGAAAGCTAAAGGGTTTTGATAAAGGTCAGCAAGCAGCTAAGTTGTACGAAAAGCAGATGACACCATGGCCAAATATTCCTGCCAAAAGCACACGTCCAGACCATTTGGAACCATGTGAGAAAACTCAACAAGTCATTTATACACTTTGACCCTCTCTGGGATCAAAGGCAAGAAAGGTCACATTTTCATAGAAAATAGCACTTTCTGTGATACCAAAGAACTGGAAATAAAGTGAGTGCCCACTAATTTTGAAAAGGCTGAACAAATTGTGGTATGGTAAATTCAGTGAATATTTATTTAAATTTTAAGTAATATTATTGTGCAAGATCAAGGATAGGGAATGTACTTGTGATATGATCAGTGTGGGGGAACTCCCAGATGAGGAAATGGAGCTCAATTTATAATCTTGAAGAGTTGCCCAGCACACCAAGAGGGTGACTTACCCAAGGTCCTACTGCCAATCTGTGTCAAAGCACAAGAACATGAAGAATTTAGAGAAAGAAGAAAAGACTTATATAAAGACTTGTATGTATAAAGTGATGTTCAGCAATATATACAATGACTCCAATAATTAAACAAAAAAACACTAAAAAAGCAGAACTCTGAATAACTTTAATCACCAATCTCAATGCCAGATAATTGATAATGAATCATGTCCACTTCCTTTCAGTAGAGAGGTGAAGGGGTATGCATAGAAAATACGATGCCGTGGATATGTTTATGGCTGCTGCTAAATTATTTTTCTTTGTTACAAGGGAAGGCTAACTGGGAAGGGTCTTGTGTACAAATTAAAAGCAAAATTAATTTTTAAAAAACAAGGAATAGTTGGCCACACAATAAATAATTTAAAAATAATATATTTTTTTCTCTTTGAGGAAAAGCACAAGAAATCAGCATCTCCATAGGAACTGAGGAGAGAGCAGGGCAGTGAGAAATCTGCTAAAGTCCAAAGGAAAGATAAACAGCATCTGTACTGAGTAAATGGGAAAGATGGGGGGAGATGAAGGAAGAAATGGGCAAAATTCCATTGTAAACTAGACACAGGAAGTTTAAAAAAAAAAGCTCCAACAAGACAACATTTGGTAGTCATGCTATAATGAAAAAATAGGAAGAGGAATTTACAGAGATGCAGTAGAATGTAGAAAAGCAAGGATGCTGCATCAGATTTCAGCTGAATACCAATTCCCCCCAAAATAACCCTGGTTTACATTTATATGGATTACAGTTTAACAAAAAAAAAAAAAACCTCTCTTTTTTTAGTCCTCATTTGATTGTCATAATAACCCCACGAGGTAGGTAGAACAAGTATTATCCCCATTTTACAGATGAAGAAACCAAGGTGCAAAAAATTTAATTGATTCTCCAAGCAATAGCTAGTCATGACAGAACCAGAACTAGAAACAGAAGTCTCTGGGTTCTAAGTTGCCAATACTCTTTTTTTGTTAGTATCTTTTTAAAAAGATAGTATTTTATTTTTCCCCCAATTACATGTAAAAATTTTAGCATTTTTTAAAGTTTTGAGTTCCAAATCTATCCCTGCCTCCCTTCCCTTCCCCCACCCTGAGACAATAAGCACCCTAACGTACTCTTTTCCTTACATCATAAGATATCTCCAAAGAGTACCATGAATTCCTGAACCGGATTTTATATTAAATTTAGAGCTGGAAGAGACCTTAGAGACCATCTATAGTCCAACCCCCTTATTTTACAGATGACAACTGAGTCCCAGAAAGTGTATATATCATATAGGTGGCAAGCATCAAGTGTGATATAAAACTGGATTATCTGACTCCAAATCTAGGCCACTTTCCACACTGGCTTTTCATTGGCTAGCTATGAGTTCTCATAAATCAGACAGAGTATCTATCAGATATGTGCCTTCTTAGCCATCAAGAAGATTGACTCGTCCACATTAAATCTCAAGAATCTGCAGACTTTGACCCATAGCATGGCCCTGGTGGCCTGTATTACCTACTACCTGGCATCTCTTCCAGGTCATTCTAGTGAAACCTTGATAAGGGAATGTGCTGGTGACCATCAAGAGCAAAGCTGAATCACCATAGCAACACAGTCGCTCTTAAAACATAGCCCAGCCATGTCTCTATGGGGGATTTTCACACGTTCAACTCTTCATCTGTATTGGGATCAATCTTTTTTTTATTATTATTTTTTATCAGGATAAGGCATATCCAATGAGAAACTTCCTCCATCATCAGAGCTGAGCAAGCAGAACACATAGTTGATTAGAGACATAAAGAGGTTAAGTAACTTGTCCAGGGTCATTCAGATGGACTTACACCCAGGTCATCTTCCTGCCTCCAAGGACAAATCTCCATTCATCATCCCAGGCTATCAATCTGTGACCAAAAGACTAGGAAATTTTTTAAAAATGGATTTGAGGTATATTCAATTCCAGGATGGAACTACCACAGAAGCTACAACAGAAATGCAAAAGATGAGACCAGGAAAGAAACCCAAGTCCACAGATCATGATCTATCACTGGCCTTTCTTGAGAGACCCATTCACCCCTTCCATGGCTCCCAAGGGGTATGAGGAGAAAGAAGATGGGCCAGCACAAATCCTGACCTCTCTTTCCTGAGAGTGACCAGGAAAACTACAAAGTGGGTCCTCAACAGGAAAAAGGGTTAGAGACCCTTGACTCAGACATTTTTGCCTAAACAAAAATTTAGAGATTTTACATTAAAAAAGTAAAACATTCACAATTAAGTATTTTAGAACCTCTCCAGGGCCATGAGGCACACTTGGGAATTAAGGGACAGACTAGCTTTGAAGTGATCCCTATAGGGCACAGTTTAGTATTCCAGCTTTCAACATGTGCCAGAAATAAACAGAGAGTTTCTCCTATATCCTGCACTGAAAGAGGGGACTCAGGGTGGTCCTTCATCATTTCCCACCTGGCTGCTCTGCTAGACTTTCATCAGGGTCTCCAGAAATCATCTTTCTGCAAGATCTGAAAATCACACCTCCTCAGTACTCCCTGCCCCAGGGCCCCTCCCTTCCTAGGATTGAAGAGGGTAGATATTGGAATGTTCCTCCCAGGGTTCCAGGGTAATCATCTCATCATTTTCCTCTTGGCTTCAGATCTTCGTCATGTCCTCTCACCAGGTACCCTCTGCTCCTCCTTTCCGCTTTTTTTTAATGTGTTATCTTTCCCTGTTAGATTGGGAACTCCTTGAGGGCAGGGACTACCTTTTGCCTTTCTTTCATCTCTAGGCTTAGCACAGTGCTTAATAAATGTTTATTGACTTGACTAAAATGAGAATGAAATAAAACAAAGGTAGAAGCAATGCTAACAAAATCTAACTAGTAGGATTAGAGCAGGGGTGGGGAACCTACGGCTAGGCTACATGTGGCCCTCTAAGTCCTCAAGTGCGGCCCTTTGACTGAATCCAAACTTCACAGAACAAATCAGGCCATATGAAGCCTCAAGGCTGCAGTTTCCCCACCCCTGGCTTAGAAGTAAGCCTTATCCACTACAGATGAGCAAGACTGGTAATCATGGCCTTGGGTCTAGCGAGCGGCTGGATCATATGACAATCTGACATGGATATAATCATAACTGGGGGTGATGGGGAGGGGGGAGTTTCAGACTTTGTTTAAAAAAAGGCACAATATGACCTTAGAAGCATGAGGTCCAAAGTGTTTTGATTGTCTGAAATACCTAACTGACCCACAAAGGGGAGTACAATAGCAATGGATATCACACAGTGAGAAGGAGCTATCAGGAGGGCAGGGGATGAAGCAAAAGAAGTCACATGGCAACCACGTTAAATCTTCCCAGGTACCATATCTGATCCAGAAAGGGCTCTTTTCTCTCCCTCTCTCTCCCTCTTATACCTTCCTAGCTTTTTAACTCAGTCTTAACTCCTCTTTTAAAAAAAATTCTTCTATCTTTTGCTTTCCTCTCAATATATCCCTTCCCTCTCCTGTATCCAGAGAGCCATTCCTTATAACAAAGAAGAAAAAAAAAGAGGAAAAAAGGGAGGGGAAGAAATTCCATAAACATAACCAACATGTTTACCAAGTCTGCCAGTATATGCAGCGTTTAACACTAATACACACCACCCCCCACCCCCACCCCCTTCCTATCCCTCCACTCTGCAAAATCTGGAAGAAAATGCATTTTTTCCTCCTTCCCTCAAGGCCAACCCTGATCATTATAATCACACAGATCCAGGTCCAAGTTTTTTGTTGATGTCCTTTCCATTTACACTGTCGTACCTATCATCATGTGTGGTGTTTTCCTAGCTCTGTTCCTTCATTTTGTATAAGTTTGTATAATCTTCCCATACTTCTCTGTATCAGTCGTACTAATTATTTCTCATGGCACAGAAATATTTCATTAAATTCATGTCCCACAATTTATTTGGCCATTTCCTAATCAATGAGCATCCCCCTCCCCCCTCTCCCCTCCCAGGCTTTGCTGCTAAAAAAAGTGCTGCTATAGATATTCCAGTGAATATGGAGCTTTTCTATTTTTAACTTTCTGGTGCATATGTCTAGCAGCAGGCTCTCTGAATCAAAAAGCAGGAACATGTTGGTTATTTTGTGAGCTTAAGGCCAAGATAGTTTCTAGAATGGCTAACTCCTCTTTTCAAAGAATTTTTTTCATCTTTAGTATCACAGATCACTATCATTCAAACACCTAATCACCCAATTCGGTGGTATAGTAATTAGAGCACACCAGATCTGGAGTCAGGAAGACCTGAGTTAAAATCTGGCCTCAGACACCTGCTAGCTGAGCTGTGTGTCCATGGCCAAGTCACTTAACATCTGCCTCCCTCCATCTCCTTCTCTATGGAATAATAATATTACCTCCCTCCTAGAGTCATTGCAGGAATCAAATGAGATGTTTGTACTGTGCTTTGTAAACCTTAAACACACACACACACACCACACACTATTATTAATAGCAGTAGTAAGTTAGCTAGTCCTTTCCCAGTTTGTATTAATGGAGTCACTCTCCTAAGTGAAATATTTTATAGTGGTTTTTACTGAGATAGTCCACCAAATGAATAAAATTCTCTACTATTTCTGTATTATTTTGCACACTTTTTTTTTACCTTCTGAGAAACTAACTCCGGTTGGCTTCCTATGACCTAGAAATTTACTACAGAAGCATACTTCATTCACTAAGTTCCTTTTTAAGATGTACACAAACACTCCAATGAATCTGTGCTTTCACTGACACGAGGATTCCTTCCGATGTTAAAGATCACGACTCATTCAACTTATAAAAACATCACAGCACCTGCTTTAAGATGTGAGTGGTAGAGGATTGACTATATTCAATTCTAGTCAGTTTCCATAAGGTTCTTTTTTTCTTCCTCTTTTTCTTTTTTTTGTTTTGGTTACTTTATTTCTTTCCCTACCGTTTTCTTTCCCTAAATATGCCTAGCATCCAGAAGGTGGCGGTCACAAATGGTAAGGGGACTGGTAACATTTCATATGGGGCAGTTAAAGATACAGGTAATGTTGAACCTCAAAGAGAAGTCTAAGAGGAGACATAACAGCTATCATCAAATATTTAAGGTGCTTTGAGATAGAAAGGGTGTGAGATTTGCCCTGCCTCATTCAAGAGAACAGAACTGGAATAAGGGGTGGAAGTTATAGAGGAAAATGTGTTGGTTCAATACAAACAAGAGCTTTCTTAATGGGTAAAGCTGTCCAACAATGGAATGACTAGCCTCTGGAGGTATTGAGCATGCCATGACACTGGGATGACTGACAGCTTTAGCATTATTCTAGAAGCGATTCCTACATTGGGGAGATTCAATGACCTTTACTGTCCTCCTTCTCTCCCTTTTTTCTTTCTACCTAAGAGTGTGACAAAGATGTGAGCTTTAGTATAATCAAATTATGCCACTTGCATTACATAGGTTATACAATTAGCTTTGAGAATCTCCTCAGCTCACTTTCTGTTTCTGAATAACCATTCTTTATCACAATCCTACCTCTCTACATTTGCTTTCCTAGAAAATGATTACCTATTGATTTAAACTACTTTCCTAAGCCCCAGAAGTAGGACAGAGGAGAGACCGAAGCCCCTAAAAGGGGCAGGACTGTATTTTCAGCATCTCTCCTTAGTCCACAAAGCAACCAATGTGGCACTTTACCCAAAGGGAGCAGAAATAAATGTTATTACTGGACTAAGAAAACCCAATAACACTATTGTCTACTGGGAGTGGAAAATCACAGGACCTAGGGTTAGAAAGAACCTTGGTGATCACATCATTGAATATTCTAATTTCACAGATGAAGAAACCAAGACTCAGAGAGGTTAATTGACTTGCCAATGTTCAAACCAACAGATGGCAAGATTCAAACCCAAGCCCTCTGAATCCAAATCCAGCATGTCTTCTATCACACCACATTGAACTGATTTTAAATGTAATTAGAGTAGTTTCAAAAGGACACACATACTTTGAGATGGCCTATCAGATATCATGCAATCTATCCAGAGACTACTTTCTTTACCAAAAAATGGATGAGGCAATATTAAATGGGGGTGGTGTTCTGTGTTATTCATTGGCCAACCACATTTGACTACAATTTCCATTATCTCCCAGTAAGCCTACCGGGTCAAGAGAGCCATCTGACTAAGAAGTCTAGCTGAGTAGTTCAAGTTCATTGACAAAACATAAAAGAGAAATTTCTCCTGACCTTCCTTTACATTATAATCTAAACCTGGAAGCTATCACTCTAGCTCTCCCTCTTTCAGTTTGACAAAGGTAGAAAGTAATCCCTTTCCTCTTTTAAATGAATTCCTCTAATTCTTTTTGTTCTTCTGGATTTAATTGTTTTTGTTATTGTTCTTCTCCTCCTCCTCTTCCTCCTCCCCCTTCTCCTCATCTTCCTCTTCCTCCTCCTCCTTTTCATCTTCCTCTTCCTCCTCCTTTTTCTTTTTCTTCCTCATCCTCCTCTCTCCTCTTCCTCTTCCTTTTCTTCCTCCTTCTCCTTCTCCTCATCCCCCCCTTCCCCTTCTCTTCCTCCTCACTTTCCCTCTACTCCCTGGAGCCAAATATTCCTCAGTCTAATGAGACCACAATACCACCTCCCTCCCCCACAAAAAGTCACTAACAAAAAGCAAAACTCTGGCTGGTCTTTCTTTCTGCCTAGGAATTATTGTGAGCATATTATTCCTCCACTGATGCCCCATCTACTTCATTCTTTTCTCCCATGCAAACACCTCCCTTGTGGCTTAACTGGTGTCACACAGCAAAATATCTGATTAAGACCAAGTAACAGCACATAAAATTCCTCATGCAACCTTCATTGCTGCTCTCTGCTATTTTGGTCTTGCCCAACTTAGATTCTGTTGAGTAAAACCAGATTTTTAAAAAATTATTATCATTATTATTAAAACCAAATTTGTAACACTGTTTTTGCCAAAGAGGAAAGTACAGACACACATATGCACTATTTCTATTTTCATAAAAAGATTAAATCTGTACTTAGCCATGTAATATTTGTGGGGTGAAAAGAAAAGAGAAAAAATACAGCATTCTATACTCCCCTCCCCCAGCAACTGTTACTATTACCTGTTACTAAGTTGTACTTTAGGCCAATACATATTGCAAGTCTCTATGACAGAGCAGTTAAGTCCTATGGAGTTGCTTGAGGCATTGAGAAGTTAAGTGACTTGTTCAGGGTCACAAATCTATTAAGTATCAGAATCAGGATTTGAACCCAGGTCTTCTGCACTTCAGTCCAGTACTCTATTAAGCCAGGCTATCTCTGAGACTACTTACATGGTTTAAAACATATTCTGTGCTTTGATGTAAAAGTGGAGGTTAAAAAAAGATTAAATAAAGAGTAAAATTGAAGTAGGTGAATGAGAAAGAGGGATTCATCATCAATTCCTTTGTTATTTCCCTATAAAACTGCCATTTCCATAGGATGAAAAAAAAACACACGTGTGCATGGTTTCTAATTTGAGGAGGGGAAAAAACTCAACAATCTGGCAAATGTAGTTGTTTTCGCAGACCTTCTTTTTTGTTTGACTTGTGACATCCCTTGTCCTGTTCCATAATAGGCTTTGCTTCCTGCAGATTACTGCTACCCAGTTTATAGCAACAACCGTCAACTTAAGCATTGAAGTTTCCCAACAGTATAACCTTACAAATTCTCTGGCTACCCATACGGCATTCTGATTCAAGGTCAATGTGCTATTTCTCTTCCTGAGAAATCTGTACATACCTGCACACTAAAGAGAAAGGGTTTATTCTATGAGCATAAACCCGGTCAACAGACCTTGTGTCAAGGTCTAACTAAATGCACTGTATTATACATTCTCCATTTTCCCCCCCTCTTTGATTGCAATTTCAATGGTGTGGGGAACTTCCCAATTTGGAAATACAATCCAATGATGTTGACTGACAACTCATCAGTGACTAGATTCTTGGACAGTTATTTGGGGCTACAGCCCAATCTCACAGCTGGCAGATGCCTGAGGCAGGATTTGTACCCAGGTCTACCTGATTCCAAGTTAAGCCCACTAGCTGCTCTGGCCGACTGCCTCTCCAACATTTTCCTAACAATAACAAGAAGTTTTCTGATTTCCTAAGCTATTAGGCAACAAACAAGGAAACAATGTCATATATTAAACAAACCAGCACTGTGTCTAGAGACAAAATTAGACAGCCTTGGGTCTATTCTGTGGGTTTTCTAAGAGGCCTGTCTCACAGATCCGAAGTCAGTTTCCCATCTGTGAATGAAAGTGATGAGGAGAATAGGAGATAGCTTTCACAACTCTGGATAGGGGGAGGAATAACCAAACAAAGGGTAGAGGTGATCTGAAAAGATAACACAGATAATTCTAGTGAAATTAGAAAGAGAGGCAACATGTTATAGGTAGAGAATGTGGCCCTTGGAGCCAGAAACAGTTGAGTTCTGAGCTCTGCCTCTGACACATATTGGTCATGTAACCTGGGGCAAGGCACTTAAGCTCACAGTGCCCCTAAGAAATACTCTGAGACCTGGTGTTCCAGACCAGTTTGCTTATTGCAGAAACATTCCCTAGCACTTAGCACAGTGCTTAGCACAGAGTAGATGTTTCAATAAATGTTTATTGATTGATTCATCTGCAGTAATCGAGAGAATTTCCACCACAGGGAGCTTCCCACACTGAAGAAATCACAAACCTAGACCAAAAAATAAAATAAAGAGCTTTTTTAGGAATAAAATTAACAAAGACAGAAAAGAAAATAACTAATAGGAAAAATATTTGCAACCAATTATCACTGATAACAGTCTGATACCCAAGATATTTAGGGATACACACACACACAAATACATTAGACGAAGAGACATTTTTGCAATAGGTAAGTGGTCAAAGAATATGAAATATCCTAACGAAGAACTGCAAACTATGAGTACCAAATGAAAAGCTGCTCCAAATCCTTAATAATAAGAAAAATGCAAATTAAAACAAATCTGAAGTTTTATTTCACAGTCTACAAATTGGCAAAGATGACAAAAATGAGAAATCAATACTGTAAGAATGATGGGAACACAGGCACCCAAATTCAACAGTTGGTGGAGCTATGAACTGGTCTAGACAGTTGGGGCATCAATTTGGAATTACAGAAGAATGTGACTAAGCTTTTCATCCTCTTTGATCTGGCAAGTCTACTAACCAGCATAAGGACCAATGAGGTCAAAGATAGAAATAAAGGTCCAATATGTATCAAAATAGTCACGGTAGAACTTTTTTGGAGGAAACGAACAAAAACCCGGAAAACTTTAGAAACAAAGTGGGTGACCAAGATTAGGGAAAAGGTAGGAAAAACTGAGATATGTGAATGGGATGGAATCTTATTTCTCTTACCTTTACTTGAGGTAAGAAATTGGAGAAATATGAGAAGATTTATATGAATGGATTCAGGGAAAAATAAGCAGAACTAAAAGACTATCCAATAACCACAAACTCAATGAAATTATATAAAAAGAAAGCTGAACCCTGTGAAACTAACAATCAACAATGATCCCAGAGAAAAGAAAATGAAACAATCTCTCCCCCTTCTCAGAAGAGTCAAAAACTGTATATACTTAGATGAAATCATTGTATCAAGTATTTTTTTTCCTCAATTATTTTCCTTTGTTACAAAGGAGGGTCCAACTGAGGTAGGCTCAAAGGAAGGATAACTAAAATAATTTGATGTAAAAACAAAGAGTATCAGTAAAACTTATTTTAAAAAAAACTCTGAATGTGAGTTCTCACAAGTAGTCAGAATTTTGGGCATTCAAAAATATCAGTAGAGTCCTCATTCATAACTCTACTTTTGATCTCCTGGGTAGCCTTGAGCTATTTAATCATCCAGGGTTTTGGTCTCTATTAGTAACACGAGTTTGGGTTTTTTTCCCTCTTCCTATGTAGTTTGGGAAATTGAGTGTCAAGCCAAAAGGCTGTTGTGAAAAAGTGTGTTGGAAATGGGAAAATGCTATGTAATTATCATTTGTTATTCATTATAATACGATAATAATAACAAATAAGTTAGGTGGACTATACATTAACAATACTTATAAAAACTGATAAAGATGGATAAGCAATACAAAAAAAAATATATAATACAACATGCCGGAAGAAACCGTGGGCATCAGATATGACTGCTCTCAACATTAATGCCGCTGTTATCTTCCTAGCAATTATCTTCTATAAGTGATTGATACGACATATTTTGGTGTGCTTAATAAATTGTTTCTTCTCTAAAAATCCAGGAAAATGTGTTTTCTCCTTTATCTCATACTTCTAACCATGTATTCCACTCTCCAGCCAAACCATCCCCCATATAAATCCCATGCTTTCTCTCTGCTTTGGTGCACATTGTTCCCTCTGTCTAGAATGTTGACCATGAAATTCTCCCTTCCCTTCCCCTCTCCTTCTGACTGATGAAATCCTTCTCATCCATTGTTGTTGTTATTTGGCCTTCCTTCTGGAAGAGGACCATGACACCAGGAAGGTGATGTCATGGCTTGCAAGTGAATTGGATTTAAGTGAGGCAGTGCTATATAAAGTCACCAGTTTCACTCTTTCCCACAGGGGTCATCTGAGTCTAGTAGCAAGATATAGACCAGGACTACTGGAGATGGCCCCGGGTGCAGAAGGAGACCTTAGCCTTTTTAAGCTTTCTAAGTCTTTCTCAGGTCTTAGTTTGTCTAAAGCAATGCCCATTCAATGATTAAGGCTAGGTAAGAAATGAGGCAAAGAATGGCTTCTTTTGCCTAGTCAAAAAAAAAATCAATCTGAGAGGGGAAGATCCTCAGGGTTTCTGGCCAAAACAGAAATAATTGCTATTTATACTCACTCTAAACCATCAGAGCCCAAACAATGACCAAATGAGGCTTGGGCTGGGACCTATTGTTGGCCCATCAATGAGAGCCAGAGTGCTTTGGGTTTAAAGAATGGTGAGAAAAGAAATCTAGCCCATAAACCCCAAGATATCTTGTGAGGTTTCAACAATCAAGATTTATATTCCTTTGGGCAGAGTACCCACAGGTAAAACTATGATTCTCTATGTGGACAGAGGGATAAGAGGGAGGGAGACAAAAAAGGAGGAAGAGAAGGAGGGAAGGAGAAAAGGAAGGTGAGAAAGAAAGAAGGGAGGAAAGGAGGGAAGGAAGGAGGGAAAGAGGGAGGGAGGAAGGAGGGGAAGAATGAAGAAGAGAGGAAGGAAGGTAGGTAGGAAAGGGCAGAAGTAGCTGCGTTGCCCAATGGGAACTGGCCAACTGGGTCCCCAATGGGGCAGCTACTAATATTCACAAAAGAGGACCATGACATGGGGAAGTTAATATCATGACTTGCAAGTGAATTGTATTTAAATGAGGCAAGGTTTTCTTACCTAGCCTTAACCATTGAATGGGCATTGCCTCAGACAAACTGAGACCTGCGAAAGACTTTAGCTTAAAAAGGCCAAGGTCTCCCACTGAATCTAGAGCCATCTCCTGATCTATATCTTGCTGCTGGACCCATATGGCTCCTGAGGAGAGAGTGAGGCTGGTGAAATGTGTCCTCCAGGTGGGATACCCTTTCCCATAAACTGAATTGGAGGCACTCTGACAGATTTTTAATCATTCACATTTCAAAATTCCCAAATTCCCGAGATTAGTTTCTTGAATTACCTTTTGATTATATCATCCCAGCAGGATTTTTAAAATCACAGATTATTAGCATTGAAAGGAACCTTAGAACTCATCTAGCTTAAATGCCTCCCCCCACCCCTTACTTACCACCTGCCCCGCCCCTTACCAGTTATGAAAACTGAATCCCAGAGAAGAAACATGGCTTGCCTCAAGTCACATGACAAGTGTCAGAATTTGAACCCAGGGCATTTAGCTCCATGTCCACTGCTCTCAGCTGCACCCCACAGTGCTACCTGTCTTTGGGAGACCCTTTAGCCACTTGAGATCTAGGAGGGGTCCCAGTCCCTTGATGGAATCCAGAAGCTTCCCATTCTAATCTTCGACCTTCTTATATACCTGCCCTCTGACTTATCTCAGTCATTTAAAGTTGTTCCTTATTTACATCAGTTTCGGAGAGGAACATTTTATCACTTTGTGAATTCAAGAGCAGAGTTCTTAACCTTTTTATGTGTGTGTATCATGGACCCTTTTGGCAGTTTGGTGCGGCCTATGGCCCCTTCCTCAGAATAATGTTCTTAAATGAATAATATAAAGTACATAGGATTAACAATGGAAACCATTCATATTGAAACATGTTTTCAAAATCTATATGGTTTTTAAAAGTTCATGAACCCCAGAATAAAAGCCCCTGTCCTAGAATTGTACTGTGTCAGGAACCTGCAGCCTCCCATGTAATGACCAACCTATAGTCCTCCTAAGTCACTTATTCCGTATATTGCCTTGAAGCTATGTTATTTGGGTACCTATCCTCCCTGATCTACTAACCCCTAAGCCCCTTGGAGCAGAGGTTATATTTTATTTATCTTTGTATCCCTTGAACAGATTTACTATATCACTAGGAATGACTTCATAAATATTCACTTAATGAATGAAGAATATGTAATGATTAAGAATTCAAAACTTAATTCAGCTGACCTTTATTAAGCATTTTCTATGTGTAAGAGACAGTTCAATAAACATTTATTAAACACCTACTATGTGCCAGAGATGGTACCAAGCACTGGGAATACAAATAAGACAATCCCTGTCCTCAAGGAGCTTATAGCCTAACGGGGGAAGATAACACACAAAAGGAAGCTGAGAGAGGAGTTCTTTGCTCTGCCCTCCTGCCCTGCAACCAGAGGGCCAGAGACATCATTACCAAGGTTTGCAAAGCTTGTCATCGGCAAACTCAACCTCCCAAAGCTTATGCTATACACACACACACGCCCTCCTCTCCAGACACACACATGTGTATGTGTATATATACATATGTATACACCCATACGGATATACACAAATACACATATATGTGTTGTATATGTGTGTAGATACTATAATATATAGATATAATACTATATATATACATATATACTCCTATACACATGTATATGTATATATACACACATAGACATATGCATATAAAGTATATGTATGTGCATCTATGTGTATAGAAAGAAAAAGAAATGAAAGAAGGAAAAGAGAGAAGAAAGAAAGAAAGAGGGGGGGAGAGAGAGAGAGAGGGAGGGAGGGAGGGAGGAAGGAAGGAAGGAAGGAAGGAAGGAAGGAAGGAAGGAAGGAAGGAAGGAAGGAAGGAAGGAAGAAAAAAAAAAGTAAGAAAGAGGGAAAGGTAGGTTGGAGCCAAACTTTAGAGAGTATTGAATCACAAGTTTAGACTCCATCCTGCGAGCAAGGGGGAACCACTGGAGACTTCTGAGTGGAAGCCTGTGATTGTCAAGTTTGTCCATTGGAAGCTTAGCTTGGCAGCTTACATGTGGGATGAGAAGGAGGTCTTTGAGTTGGGGAATCCAGTCAGGGGGCTATGAAGTAATTTAGAGGGCAGGCAATAAGAACAGTTGTATAGTGCAAATAGAAAGGAGGGCAATGGGGTGAATGACATTGTCCAAAAAAATCTGTAGGACTTGGTGAGTGACTAAATGTGGTGAGGGAAAAGAAATCAAAGATGATTCCAAAGTTTCTAGCTTAGGTGACCAGGAAAACAGTTGTGTTATCTACAGAAATAGTTTACCAGGAGGGGGAGCCAATTCAGAGGACGTGACAAGGAAAGCTTGGTGCTTAATATTATATAGTTTTAACTACTGTTCTCTGAACACTTTCTTAAGCCGCCCCCCCCCCACAACAGAAAACAAATTCTTCCAAATTGCCAATTAGATTTTCATTAAAATCTTTTTTGTTAGCACTGACAATCCTAATGCAAGGGATCTTAACCATTTTTGTGCTTTGGACCACTTTGGAAGCCTGGGGAAGGCTATGGACCTACTCAGCTTGATGGTGCCATGGATAGAGTGCAAAGTCAGGCAGAGCAGAGTTCAAATCTGGCCTCAGCCTCAGATTTACTGACTGTGTGACTCTGAGCATGTCACTTAACCTTTTCCTGCCTCAGTTTCCTAATCTGCAAGATGAAAATAATAGTATCTACCCACCCCACCCCCAGGGTTGTTGTGAGGATCAAATGAGATGATATTAGAATAGCACTTTGCAAAACTTAAAGTGCTATATAAATGCTGGCTATTATTAAATGCATAAAATAAAATACATAGGATGACAAAGAAAACAAATTCTATTGAAATATAGTCATAAAAATGTTTTTTTTTAATTTCACAAACCCCAGGTTAAGAACTCTTGATCTGAGGATAAGGGTTGGGATTAGATCCATGAGTCCAATAGTATAGGAAACTCCCTCTACCAATGTAGGTCAGCACCTTCTCTGTAACTTAAAATCCTAGACAGCTGCCTTGAGCATTAAGAGGTTGTGACAGCCAGTACGTGTCAGAGCTGGGACTTAAATCGAGTCCTCCCTGGCTTCAAAGCCAGCTCTCTATCCACCATACCATGCTGCCTGGGATTGAAACTACCCAGGTTCAAGGAACATTATTTCATGGCAGAGTTTAAATCCTTGGTTATGGCGACCAGCTCTATAACTACTGTCCCACGTGTGCCTTACCACTCAGGATTTAAGGAACACTTTACAGTGCCAAAAAGGATCATTTAAAAATAATGGGACAAATATCTATATGGCACATAGACATATGACCACAGAACTAATACATTGTAATTGACATCATCCACTTCAAAGCTGTCACCTTGGAAAGCCATATTCTCATGAATACATGAGTTGTTGCTCAAAACAGTTTGGGGGTGTCAGGATCACCTACAAATCTGGTTTGTAAACTAGAAAAATAACCTCATTACTTTATGACTGTTGATTCAAAGTAACAGAGGAGCTTTAAAAAAGAAAACCAACAAAATTAATTCAATCTTACCCAAAACAGAGATAGTGATGATCCTACTAAATATACTTAGACCAAATCTATAGTATTTCACTGAGTTCTGGACCCCACTTTCTAGACATGGCGGTGTCTAAAAGAAAGGCTAACCATGGTGGTGGGGAGATTGGAAATGTGCCGTAAGAGAATCATTCTGAGGTAATGGAAATATTTAACATGAAGCAAAGGAGGCGTTAGAAGGGGCATGACAGCTGTCTTTAACTATCTGAAGGGCTGTCATTTAAAAGGAGTAGATTCATTTTGCGTACCCTGGAGGACAGGCCTGGAAGTAACAGGTAGAAATTACAGAGGCAGAGTTGGGTTTGATGGAAAGAACTCCAATTCAGTTCAATAAACACTTATTAAGTACCTACTATATGTTATCTGTTAAGTGCTCCAACAAGAGTCTCTCATGCATTTCTTTGGTAAATGCAATCCCAGGAGGACTAATGCCATCTAATGACCCTCTAATTATTAACACTATGCCAGGCATAAAACATTGTTTTCCTGCTTCTGCACACTTCACTTTGAATCAGTTCATATACATCTTCTTATGTGTCCTCTAGAGCCTTCTCAATGAGATCCATGATTATTCAGAAAAGAGCAATCTGAAAAAAAATGAACTAGATTAAAGATGCCTTTCATTCAAACAAGGACAAAAACAGTTTGAAGGTCAGGTCTTTGATTTAGTCCATCAACATAAAAAACTTGGCACAGGCATTGCAGATGGATAATGCATTGGTCCCAGAAATGAAAACAGGGAAGGGAAATGGGCTGGCATTTGGGAAATCATACAGTATTTTTCATGATCCCAAACTACTCCCTGACACAAAAGCCCACCATGTTTGTTGTTAACACCAATCTTCTATTAGTAACATAATGTAGAGTTACTCATGGAACGAAAGAATCAGATTGGCAGGTTACCCAAAGGGCAACTGAGAGGCACAGAATGGGAGCCAATAGGCTAAAATACATTTTCCATTTGTTACAGACAAAGTGCAATGGTTCTGGAGTCAGAGGCTCCAGGTTCAGATCCAGCATTTGACACAGATGTGGCTCTAGGCAATTCGCTTAAACTACCTAGACCTCAGGATCTGTAAAATTAAGGGTTTCGACTAATTGATTTTGAAGTCTCTTCCAACTCTGCCTCTTTGATTCCATGGTTTATAGACAAGAAGAAAAAGGGCTATTATCAAGAAAATATATGATAGGAAAAGCAGGTAGGCTGGCTATGCATTGGGAGCAAGCAATGGCCAGCCTGATCATGGCACTGGCTTAGGTCCAGGATGCTGGACAAATAGCCTATGGAGGATCTATGGGAGATCATAGGTAAGAATCACATTAGATAGAAAGGAAACAAAACCTGTACCAACGGAGGGAATACCCATACCAAGGAGATCGCAGACACCCTGAATTTATCAAAATAAGGAAAAAACTTATAAGAAAGCTATTCAAAAGTGGAGTTGGCTGCCTTGGGAAGTAACATGTTTCCTTTCCTGGAAGGTTTTCAAGAGGACAACTGGATGACCAGTTATCAAGTACATTTTAGAGAGATTTCTTGGCTAGGTACAATTAGACTACATTGACCCTTCCATCTCTGGGATACTGTAATTGTATGGCACTCATTTTTTGGTCCTCAAGCTACATTGTCTCAAAGCATCTTCATCTATTCACTTAGATTGTTTCTTGTTTATTAACCAGACATGTCTCAAAGTGACTATTTCCAAAAGTCAAATCTGTCCTCAAAGAATGAAGAAAGACACTACTGGAGGTATTTGGAAGAAAGTACACCACCAGTTTTGAAGGATTACAGAGCTGTTTTAAGCAATGGCGAAACACTGTAATAAGTTCATGGCCTTCCAGAGTGACTACTTTGATGGAGACAACACTCATTTGGATGGATAAGTTGTGGTACATTACAAAAATAAATCATTTACAATCACTTTAATTTTAGCTCATGTCATCACTTCTCACTTAGATTAGTCTAATCGACTCCTAATTGTTTTCTGTGTTTCCAGTCTCCCCACTCTGCCAAAACTGTCTTAAGACAGATGTAACCATGTTTTTCCATGCAGTGGCTCCCTATTGCCTCTAGGATAAATTACCTAGCTTTTAAGACCCTCCAAAATCTAGTTCCAAGCTACCTTCCATCTTTGTTTCATTCACATTACTCTTTAATGCGCACTCTGTTTCAGCCAAAGAGTGGTACTGGCTCTTCCCTGAACTCAACATTCTACCCTCTGGGTACCTGTGTCCAGTCAAGCCTTCCCTCAGGCCTGGAATATACCACTTCCTCAATCTCACCTGTAAAATTCCCTATTGTCAGGTTAAGGCTTAGTTCAAGGGCCTCCTCTTCCAAGAGGCCTTCTCAGATCCACTTTCACCTCCCTCTGGCCAACACCCACCCCACTCCAACACATTTTTCTTCTTCAAATTATCAAGTGTTTACCCGTTTGTGTACATCTAATTTGAGGGTCAGAATTTTTGCTTTTGCCTTTGAATCCGTAGCACAGAACACGGTGCCTAGAACACAGTAGGTGTTTAATGTTGGTCTAATTAAGGTTCAGCAACAGAGTAATGACTGTTATCTCCATCTTAATTAATTAATTCCTATTGTTAATGTTCGCTGTAAACCTATCAGAAATTTTTGTTGCTGTTTAATCATTTCAGTCATGTCCAACTCTTCATTACCCCATTTGGTGTTTTCTTGGCAAAGATACTGGAGTGGTTTGCCATTTTCTTCTCCAGCTCAGACAAGGAAACTAAGGCAAACAGGGGTGAGTGACTTGCCCAGGGTCACCTTGCTAGTAAGTATCTGAGGCCTGATTTGAACTCAGGTCTTCCTGACTCCAGGCCCTGTGCTCCATCCACTTTGCCACTGAGCTACCCTATCAGAAATAACCTATGTTCATTACATCTTCCCATATGATCAGTTTCTTGAGGATTTTTTCTCAAATTGAACCTGCCAATGAAAATGTTCAGACTAAATATTAGCACTACAAGAAGACATCCAGGTTCTAGAGCACACCAACTACCGAGGAGATGTTACAGCTAAAAATTGTGTGGTGTCGCTGTGTTGGAGACTCTTCTACCCAAGAGGACGAGAATCCTTTTATCCCTTAGCAAACAGAGTCTGTGGAAGAGCCGGATTTGGATTCAGAAGACAATGTTTCAAATCTTGACTAGGAACTTAGTGGCTGTGTTAATTCAGGCAACTCACAACCTCTTTGGACCTCAGTTTCCCCATGAGTACAATGAAGGGCTTAGATTAGATGATCTCTATGGCCCTTTGCAGCTCTAAATCTCCACCCTCTGGTGACCCCCCAGAACTGAGGCAAGTTCCTAAGTAACAGACACAGCTTGTTCCTGGGTCTGTACTTGGATCTTTTCCAACTGAGAAGAATCTGACAACATTTATTCTTTACGGAGACAACCTATGAGAATTCAGGGTCACCTCCAGGCAACGGATGGGAAGTTGGAACAAGATTTCAATGTGGGTAACAGATACATGCACACAAATGTAAGGGACCAACATTAATTTACAGAGATAAGGCTAATGAATCACTCACTATAAGTAGGGCAGGGGCTCTCAAGTTGTTTTTTCTAGTAATGGGAATGAATTCCTGAACATCCACCTATTTTCCCTTGGCTGATTTCCCTTGTGACCAACAGCATTCATTTGGCAGACAGTTAAGAGTATTTTGTGGTTGTGTAAGAGCAAAAATAGCAGTCAACATGGGGATGGACCCTATATTTCCAAAACAGTTAAATAAAATCTAGTATAATCATAAAATAAAGTAAAACTTTGGCTTCTCCCTATCCCTATCCCCGCAACCAGGACAGGCTTAATAACATGTCACATTCACATAACACTTAAAGTATTTACTTCATAGCAACCCTTAGATGTATATATTGCAAGCAATACCGTCCCCATTTTGTAAATGTGGTAGCTGAGGTGCAAACATTTTCCCATGATCACACATCTAGTATCTGGAAGAACCTGAATCTAGGTGTTCCTATTTCAAGTATGGTATTCTATCCAATAGGCCACAATACAAAAACAACAACAAAAACCCAATTGTGAATAAGTAAAGGAAGAATGGGAGGGGGGGACCCTGAAGATTAATAAAGAATTCCAATTACTTGTTATGCAGAGCCAAATCATATAAGGTATAGTCTTACAACCTGTGACATGAACTGATTACTTGTTTATGCTAAGCTTACAGCATAAGGCACCGCTGACAAAACTCAATATATAATTACTCTAAAAACATCCCAAATTTCCGGACTCAAGGAATTTCCCATACTCCACCCCCCTCCCTACCCAACCCCCCAAATATGCAACTTCTAAGCTTTATTCACTGACATTCCATACTTAAGATGTAACTGGTCTTTGGAGTTGTTAGAAGTTCAGTGTAAATGTTTTCTTCAACTGAAAACTTTGAGTTCTAATGTTATGATTAATGAGCAACAATGTACTCTCATTAAACAAAAGGTAAATATCCAAGGCATAAAACAAACTGGACATAAGTGAGCTACAAAATGATACATGGACTTGTCATCCCCACCCCGCCCCACCAAATGGCCAAACTGTTCGATTCTGTTCATAGAAATGAGGCCGCCAGCTTCTGTTATCTTAATTATTAAGCAGAATTGTCCAACAGCCACACTTAAAAATACCCAAACATTAAGCTCAAAAATTCTTCCCACACCACTGCAATATTGGAGCCAGAGCCTCAAATTTGTGGGAAGCGCTGCAGATTACCAGAGAGAGCATTCAATCTTTGAAATCATCATTCTAATAAGGACTTCTTCACTGAGTTGGGGTTTCTGAAGAGGACAAAAAAGTTTGGAAATTGGTTTCTAAAATCAAAAGCGTCATGGAACACTGGTATCTCACTGGGCTTGGTCACCACTGGGCTCTAGTTCAAGTTAGAATGGGTCAAGTATAGAATGCTTTTCTTCTCTTGAAAAATGCTACCTCCTCTTTCCTAATGATATAATATTTAAAATTGCCAATATTTATTAGGGCTTTAAAGTTGGCTGAATACTCTTCTCACAACCATCCAGCAAATACTGTATTATTATCTGCAGTTTACAGAAGAGGAAACTGAGTTTCAGAGAGGCTAAATGATTTGCCCATAGTCACATAGAAGACCTAAGTCTTTGGTTTCCAAGTCTTTTTCTACTCAGCCACACTCCTGCTCCTTATGTCTCATTTTCCTCATTACCATGTTCAGATTTGCAAAATTTCTTCTTTTCTTGACTTCTCCTTCAGCTCTGTATATCCCTTCATACAATAATGGCCCTAGTCGTATTCATTTATCACAACTTAAATACCACCACATCTTAAAATGCATCAGAAGTCATCTCATAAGGACTACAATCAAATACTTTCTAATTCCTCAGACCCTAGAGACACAGGGATGGGGGGGGCAGTTTCTTGGCTGTAAGACAGCTATATAATCTCAGATAATAGAGCAAAACATATAACCTATTATTCTCAGTCCAAATCCACATTCAGCAATGTGAGGTTTTCTCAGACATAAAATTTTAGTAACTGACCAGTACCAGGAATACCCTATATGGATTAAATCACAGGTCGGTACCAAAATAAAAAAAGAAGAAAAAACTTGATAGGTAACCTAACAATCCTGATAATTACGGAGGTGAAGTTTTTTTTTGTTTTGGGGATCTTTTCCCCTCTATATATTGACTTTTGACTGTTTACATTTAGATATTCAAGAGAATTTTAGCAGATTCTGGCAGGAAATGTAACCAATAGTACTGAATCAGAATGGGCAATATTTAGGCATGAATAGATACTCTTGCCCACTTACCCAGGATGCCCACAACTAAGTTTTTAAAGGTAAAGTTAGAGATAGATGATATTGGCAAACGAAGACAGTACTGAAGTTTCAAACTTTTTCAAGATGAGATTTGGGGGTCATCCTTTTTTCTTCCTTAAAGCCCTGATACAGAAGAGTTTTGGATTTTAAAGGCGATATCAAAGCGTTCAAAGTTTGACCTACCCTTTCCTTTTAGGCTGGATTTTGTGAGTAAGCTTCCCCCAGCATTCCTTAAGTCAGCAGGCCCTTGAAACAAAGCACAATGGCAAGGTTTTAGCAAGTGAGATAACCCTTTCCATCCAAGAGGTGGAAAACAACATCTGTTAAAACCAAATAAGATGCAGTGATGGGTTTAACAACAGACCCAGAGGATTTCAGAAACACAGTTTTTCCTTGTCAGAGAAAAAAAAATAAAAGGCATAACAATTGCTTCATACTCAATTCTCTCTGCCCCAGAACTCCCCTTGGATTAATTACGGTGGATTCTGGCCAAATTTATTTAAACAGGACTTTGCATTCCTACAGGAACTTGTTTCGAATTCGTTACCACCACAAAATTAGGAAGATGTCTTCCTTCAAATATATCCAATTTGGGGGGTGAGAAGGAAGAAAACAGGTCATACCAGAGCTTTCTCCTGCATGTGTGGGACATTGATTTTAAAAATTCCTCCATCAAGGAAAAAAAAAACTTATCATAATGTTGGCTTTTCTCACTGAACAAATAGGCTCTTGTTTACTCCTAGTACCCTAGATCACCCAACAGCAACAGCTATGGAGCTACTGAACAGTATGTGACTAATCTGTGGCCAGAGATTATGATGAGATAGACAAGCTAATCCAAGTTTATATAACATTTCACCTGGATGTTTTAAGTAACATAGGAGGAAATTTACAAAAATCCAGCTCTTTTTGTTTTCAAATATAGCCTCCCTCCAAGTAAGATTCTGGTTCCCACCCAAAGGTCTAATCTTAAAAAAAAAAAAAGACTGTAGTTATGGAATGACTATAATAATAAAATTTTTATAGCTCTTTAAAGATTTCAAAGCATTTTACAAACATGTCATTAGAGACTACCAACAACCTGGTGAGGTAAATGCCAATATATTATAATACCCTTTTAGAGATCAGAAAATGGAGGCGGTGTGCTCAGGGTCACACAACTAGCAAGGGTCCAAAGCAGTATTTGAATCCAGCACTCTGACTCCAAATCCATCATTCTCTCAGTTATGCCACCTCAGATGCCAATTTTCAGAATGCAGATGGGAAAAATAGATTCTTACAGATTTTATATGCTACAGATCATCTTTGATTTTGATGAATTTACTAAATTATCTAATCTTCTATTGAGAGATGCACCACTACCCCCCCCAAAGCCTCACTATTCATAGCCTGAAGTTCTAAAAGCAGCTTTCTAAGGCTTTCAAAATGACTCTTGATTGGCCTTAACACAATACTGTAATTCTAGTTTATCCTAACTCTTCACATTTCTCAACTTTAGTTTCCAAAACTTAGACCATTTAGCAATACACTATACCTTGAGAATGAGTATGAAGTACTGAACAGAGCATGGGCCATGGAGTCAGGAATGCAGAGGTACAGTCCTGCCTCTGACACAAACCAACTTTGTGACCATGGACAAGTCACTTGAGCTACCCAGCTGCCCCTGACTATAAATTACAGAGTTGCACAAAGGGAGTTTCCATTCTGGGAGCTTCCCCATACCAAAGAAATCTTAGATCCAGACCAAAAAAGAAATAAAACGATAGTATAAGTTGGTAATCAACAATTCAAATACTAAGCCTTCTTTTTATATTAAAAAGTATTGTTCAGTACATACAATTTAAAAATCACCTAACCTCACCTCTATTTTTAAAAAATTTGAATTCAGAACTCACACTGATTTTGATCTCTTTGAAGATCGTGGACTCTCCTGTTTGCTGGACTGAAAAAGAATGGGGCAAAGAGGGAAGCTCTGCAAGATAGCAAATAGAATGAACAGAAAAAGAAATGACATTCAAATGTCAGAGCTAGGAACACTGAGCTATATCCCCCTAGTACTCCATCCCTCTTTTTCAGTGGGAAAAGAATTCACAGCAGGATCTGAGAAATGAAACTGGGGGGGGGGGGGGAGGGAAAGGTGATAGGATGGGTAGGGCAGGGGTGAGGGGAAAAACAGATTTGCTCAATCTAATTCTGACTAGCTTAACACATACGCAGTGAGCTTACGGGGCATGGTTAAGCTTCACTGACCAAAAAAGTTTTCATTTCTGATTCTTTCTTAGTGAAATCACAGTTTATTTTTTTCAACACACAGAAGCATCGGAGGTATTAGTTTCTATTACCAGTAACAAGAAGGAAGCAAAGGCGGGTCTTTTAATCGTGTAGGCTGCCGCAGCAGGGATACAACCCTGGTTCAGTCCTGTGCTTGTGGTCTCAACATCTAAGAAAGCTTTAGTTGCTGTGACATTTTATGGCCGATTACGGCACTTCTCTTTAGAGGGGTGGAGCGAGAGGGGGATTGGGGTGAGATGCTTGAGGGAATAAAGAAAGACAGAACAGGCTTCAAGGCTCATAAATGAGCTGATTAACTGGATTTACTGCATCTTTTACAATCTCTCTCTGTCTCTCTCTCTCTGTCTCTCTGTCTCTCTGTCTCTGTCTCTCTCTCTCTCTCTCTCTCTCTCTCTCTCTCTCTGTCTCTCTCTCTCTCTCCCCCTTCTCCCACCTCTATTAGAAAGAACAATAAACACAACAGAAGAAACACGCAGTGTTCAGAATTCACAGCCAGAGATTAGAGTCATAATCCCCCAGACCTTAAACTGTGTGTGGTGTGCACGTGGGTGTGTTCCAGCAGTGGCAGGAGCCGAGGAGATCAAGCAACCACTAGCCTTTCCCTTGCCTGTGGTCATTTAAACAGGCAAAAGGCCCTGCCGGGGGTGGGGGGAGGGCAAAAGGCACAGCTTTGGATATGAAAGTTTAAAATGTTAATGCAGACAGCTCCCAATGTGGGGTTACCACAGAGATGAGGCTCCCCAAAGGCTGGTCTGCTGCTTTGCGGTTGCCTTAAGAAGAGATGTCAAAAAGGAAGCGCTGCAGGGTCGCCCCCTGCGAAGTTGGGGAACTCAGGAGACTGGGAGGAGCCTCCAAAAAGAGAGGGGGCAAAAGACACCCGCTTGTCCTCTTCGCCCCTGTGATAGGCTGGTGCCGAGGGAGCAAAGGGACAGGCAAGGTGAAGCCAGCGTCCCGGAGCTCCCAAGAAGAGAGAAAACTGGGGGAGAGAGGAGGGACCGTTTTCCCGGGGAGTTTGGAAGGTTCAGGCGGCTTGCGCCCAGGGCGCAGCCCTGGAACCTAGAGCGCGCAAAAAGGGCACAGAGTCCGCGACTCCCCAGTCCGGGGAGGGGTGCTGGGGGAGGGGGGAAGAGTGAGGCAGGCACCTCGAGTGGCAGAGCCACCGCCGCCCGGACCAGCGCTACCCTGGGCAGTACGGGAACAGGGAGGACCGCCTAGAGGGGCTGCAGTGCCGCGGGATGGCAGCGATCCGCTGGGGGCCTGCGGCGGCTGGCGGAGGGAGGAGGGCACAGGTTGGCTTCTCTTATTAATGTCCCTCACCCGAAGCAGTCTAAAGGAGAGGAATGAGGGGCGACTGCAGGTCCCAGGCTGCAAAAGTTCGGAAGGGAGAAAGGCAGGGCTAGAGCTAGAGGAGAGACACATGAAAGCAGCGTAGGAATTGGGGGGAGAGGTGCAAGGCAGAAGACGAGGAAGTCAGGGACTTACCGAGAGGCTCCCTCATGCTGCCTCCCGCTGCTGGCCCCGCCGCAGCCGCCGCCGCCGTTCCCGGCCGCGGGGTTGTGAGCGAGCGAGCAAGCGAGAGAGCGAGCAGCCCAACCTGAAGCGGCCGCTGCTGAGCGAGCATGCCTAGTCTGCCTCGCCCTCCGCCTCCTCCTACTCCTCCTCCTCCCCCAGCTTCTGCCGCCACCTCTCCCTGGCCCCCTCCCCTTGGCCCTCTCTCCTCCCCCCTCCACCTCCTGCCCTTCCTCCTCCCTCCAGGCTTAACCACTTGGAAGTGAGTGCCTCCCTCCCGCCCTCCTTCCTCTGCGTGCAGCCCCTGGTAAGAGGTTCGAGTCTCTGCAGGGGTGTAAGGTGGCGGGGGAGGAAGAGGAAGGGGAGCGCGGGGAGGGGTAGAGACAGCGGGTGGGAGAGGGAGAAGAGAGAGAAGGATAGGCAGAGGGAGGGAAGGGAGAAGATCTGAAGAGGGATGGAGGAAAAAGAAAGAGGGGAAGGGATTGGGGTAACCTTCGGAAAAAGCTAAAGTGCTCTCTTCTTTTCTGGCACAGGTGGGCTGGTCCGGGCTGCTCTCCTTAACTTGGAGGCTCACCTGTATTGAGCTGTGTCCTATACTGGAGCTTTGTCACGCTGGGCCAAACACCCGCAATACATGTGTCATGAATACATGAGATGCAGGGTCATGTGCGCCCTGCATGTAGGGGTGCAGCCAAGGAAGAGCACCTATATAAGGAAGGAGGCAGCGGAAGCCTCGGATGGCGACAAACGTGAAGTTGGGGGTTTGCTTTTAAATAAAGAACCTGGGGAAACCGGAACGTGGGAGTGGGAAGGAACCTTGGAGGCCATCCAGCGCAACCCCATCATTTCCTAGATGGGCAGATGGACGCCCAGAGTTAAGTGGCTCGCCCGAGGTCACTCGGTGGTCTAGGGCCAGACCTGGGACTAGAAGTTAAATCTCCTGCCTACACGTCCTGGGCTCGATCTGTAATTCCACATTAGCTCCGGAGATGTGGCAAGTCAAGCTCTTAGCTGGTTCTCTTAGCAAGAAAAGCTAAAAACCAAATAAAACCGTTTTTCTTTTTGAAAGGGCCCTGGATTTGGAATTAGAAGTGGGCCAAGCAACTGAGAAATAAGATATATAGGGAATGGGCCATATAAATCTATCCTGCCCTACAAGAAAGTAAGGGGAAAAGGGATGGGGGGTGGGGGTGGGGAGCGGGGTGACAGAAGGGAGGGTTCACTGGGGAACCGGGCAATCAGAATATATGCCATCTTGGAGTGGGGTGGAGGGTAGAAATGGGGAGAAAATTTGTAACTCAAAATCTTGTGGAAATCAATGTTGAAAACTAAAATATTAAATAAATTTTAAAAAAAAAGTGGGCCAAAACTCTGGGTTTGCTTGGTTTCTCTGTGATTCAGTTAGCCGCTAAATTTCTTCATCTGTACAATTCAGGGGTTGGACTAAATGATTTCGAGTGTCTCTTCATGTTCTAAATCTTAGCCTTTCTGAAAAAGATTAAAATCTCAAAATGTGTGTGTATATTCCTCAGAGGTTTGCTTTGCTTGTATGAAGTAACCAAATGAGTGATGGACTTTGAGTCAGGAAAACCTGGATTCAGGTTCTCGCTGTGACGCTTTCTGCATGACGTGGGCAAATCCCCTAAGCCTCTGCGCCTCATTAACACTATGGAAATAAGTACCAGCCTCCCAGAATTGTCTTGAGGCACAAAATGAGGATGTAAAGAAGTCTTTGCAAACCTTTTAGCACTACATAAACATTAGCTGTTAGTATGTTTATAAATAGCTTGGGTCGGTTGGTTCAACCTAGGTAAAAATGAGCTCCACATTGACTCTAATTACCACTTTTCAGGAAATTATTTAATACAAATAACCATATATGGAATATTTAAGTGTCTGGCACCATGCTAGGTGCTTTGGGGTACAAAAGAAGCCTTTACAAGTAATTTATAATCCAGTTGAGGGAATAAGACCTGTACAGTGAAACAATTAATGGGGAAAATGGGGTTTTTTGAGTTCATACTTGTGATTTCATCAGGCATAAGGGACTCCAAATCTGAATAAACCTTCCCACCAAAACCATCAGAACTTCATCAGTAACTTACAGTGTTCAAGTTGCCTGTGGTCATTGAGAGGTTAAGTGACTTGTCTATGATCATAAAGCATAGAAGCAGTACTTAGACCCAGGATTTCTGACTTCAAGGTCAAGCCACCATACATAAAGTCATACTTCCCTTCAGTGGCAATAGTGGGTAACAAAGTGCTAAATTGTGCTATACAGATAATAGGACTGACAATGACATTAGAAAGTGTGTATTGTCCCCAACTGATGTCATAGCTCCTCCTTAACTACCTTTCCCAGAAATTAAGCTATCCAGGTCATCTTTGCCCTCACCCCCATCCCCCAGAATCAACCCACTTAAGAGTTCTTACTCACCAAGGGAGTTTTCCAACCTGTTCTAAAGGCACATATTGTTGAATAGCAACATGCTTCATACATATTCTAAGTAGGGGAAAAAAAATCTACCAACTTTCAATATGTCTTTTTAGCTATAGATTAGTGCAGGAAATAATAGCCAGGAGATTCTTTTTCATTAGAATGTGAACTTCTTGAGGACAGGAGATGTATTTGACTTTATTTGTAATACTTAGCTTTGTGCCTGGGACATAGTAAGTGCTTGATAAATGCAAGCTGACTTGACTTGAATTGCCATTTAAAAAAATAAAGTATAATATGCATCCCAATGTCTAAGTGATCAAAAGCTATGAACAAACAATTCTCAAAAAAACTGAAAACTATTAACAACCACATGAAAGAATGCTCCAAATCACTAATAAAAAAATGCAAACCAAAACAACTCTGAGGTTTTATTTTTTCCTCTAATTTAATAATTTATTTTCCCCAATTACGTGTAAAAACAATTTTCAACCTTCATTTTTAAAATTGAGTTCCAAATTCTCTCCCTCCCTCCCACTTCCCTCTCTGAGAAGGCAAGCAATTTGATATAGGTTATACATGTGTAATCATGGAAGACATATTTTCTTATTCGTCATGTTACAAAAGAAAAGATAGGCCAAAATAAAAACCCAGAAAAATAAAGTAAAAAAGTATGCTTTGATCTGTATTCAGACTCCATCAGTTCTTTCTCTGGGGATGGGTAGCATTTTTCATCAAAGATCCTTCAGAGTTGTCTTGGATCATTGTATTGCTGAGAATAGCTAAGTCATTCACAGCTGATCATCTTACTACATTGCTGTTACTGTGTGCACTGTTCTCCTGGTTCTACTCATTTCACTTTGCATCAGTTCATATAAGTCTCTCCAGATTTTTCTGAGAGCATCTAGATCATTTCTTACAACACAATAGTATTCCATCACAATCATGTACCACAAATTGTTCAGCCATTCCCAAATTGATGGACATACCCTCAATTTCCAGTTCTTTGCCACCAGAAAAGAACTGCTATAAATATTTGGGCATATTTCCAAATTGCTCTACAGAATGGTTGAATCAGTTCACAACTCCACCAACAGTTCACTAGTGTCTCAATTTTCCCACATATTCTTCAACATTTATCATTCTCCTTTTCCATCTAATAGGTATGCCAATCTAATAGGTATGAGGTATTACCTCAGTATTGTTTTGTTTTGCATTTCTCCATTCAATAGTGATTTAGAGCATTTTTTCATATTGCTATACATAGCTTTGATTACTTTATCTGAAAACTGACCATATTTTTGATCATTTGTCAATTGGGGAATGGCTCATATTTTTTATAAATTTGACTCATGTCAATGGAGCTAGGATTAAAACCTAGAATCACCTACCCAGCAAAACTGAGTATCATGTTCCAAGGCAAAATATGGATTTTCAATAAAATAGAGGACTTTCAAGCTTTCTCAGTGAAAAGACCAGAACTGAATAGAAAATTTGACTTTCAAACACAAGAACCAAGAGAAGCATGAAAAGGTAATCAAGAAACGGAAATTGCAAGGGACTTACTAAAGTTGAACTGTTTTGTTTACATTCCTACATGGAAAGATGATGTGTATGATTCATGAGACCTCAGTATTAGGGTAGTTGAAGGGAATATGCATATATATATATATGTTTAAGTATATATATAAGTAAATGTGTATGTATGTATGTATCTATGTGTATATGTATGCATGTGTATGTAGGTATATATATATATATATATATATAGGTGTGCTTTTATATGTATATGTACATATATATGTGTATATATATGTAAGAGATAGAACAGACACAGGGTGAGTTGAAGATGAAGGGAAGATATGTAAAAGAAATAAAATGAAATTAAGGGATGAGAGAGCAACATACTGAGAGAGGGAGATAGGGAGAGATAGAATGGGGTGGATTATCTCGCCTAAAGGTGGCAAGAGGAAGCAGTTCTGTGAGAGGAGGGGAGAGGGCAGGTGAGGGGGGAATGAGTGAACCTTGCTCTCATCAGATTCGGCCTGAGGAGGAAATACCATACATACTCAGTTGGGTATCTTACCCCCCAGAAAGAAGAGGGAGGAAGATAAAAAAATAAATAAATAAATAAAAGGGGGGGGGGTGATGGAGGGGAGGGCAGATGGGGGTGGAGGTAATCAAAACAAACACTTTGGAAAGGGGACAGGGTCAAGGGAGAAAATTCAATAAAGCGGGATGGGTTGGGAAGGAGCAAAATGTAGTTAGCCTTTCACAACATGAGTATTGTGGAAGGGTTATACATAATGATACATGCGTGGCCTAGGTTGAAGTGCTCGACTTTTTAGGGAGGGTGGGTGGGAGGGGAAGAGGGGAGAGAATTTGAAACTCAAAGTTTTAAAAACAGATGTTCATAAACAAAAAAAAAGGTTTTGCATGCAACTAAAAAATAAGATACACAGGCAACAGGGCGTGGAAATTTATCTTGCCCTACAAGAAAGGAAGGGAAAAGGGGATGAGAGGGGAGGGGGGTGATAGAGGGGAGGGCTGACTGGGGAACAGGGCAACCAGAATATATGCCATCTTGGAGTGGGGGGGAGGGTAGAAATGGGGAAAAAATTTGTAATTCAAACTGTTGTGAAAATCAATGCTGAAAACCAAATGTGTTAAATAAATAAATTAAAAAAAAATAAATAAATTTGACTCATTTTATCTATATATTTGAGAGATGAGGTCTTTATCAGAGAAACTTGCCTCAAAATTTTTTTCAGTTATTGCCAATTGTATTTCTTTCCACCCTATTTTCCCATTTATTCTATTCTCTCTCCCCTTTCACTCTGTCCCTCCTCAAAAGTGTTTTACTTCTGTTATTGCCTCCCCCAATCTGCCCTCCCTTCTATGGGCATCCCCTGACTCTTCTTATCCCCTTCCCTTCCTCCTTTCCTGCAGGGTAAGATAGAATTTTATACCCAACTGAGTGTGTATGTTATTCCATTTGAGCCAGTTCTGATGAGAGTGAGATTAAAATGTTCCCTGCCACCTCCCCCATCTTCCCTCCCACTGTAATAGCTCTTTCTTGCCTCTTTTATGTAAGGTAATTTACTCCATTCTACCTCTTCTTTTTCCTTGATCCCAGTGCATTTCTCTTTCTCACCCCTTCATTTTATTTTTAAAGATATCATGCCATCATTCAATTCACACCTGTGCCCTCTGTTTATGTATACTCCTCTAACTACCCAAAGAATGAGAAAGTTCTTAAGAGTTGCAAGTATCATCTTCCTGTGTAGGAATGTAAAGAGTTTAACCTTGTTAAGTCCCTGATGATTTCCCTTTCCTGTTTACCTTTTTATGCTTCTTTTGAGTATTGTATTTGGAAGTCAAATTTTCTCTTCAGGTCTGGTCTTTTCATCAGGAATATTTGAAAGTCCTCTATTTCATTGAATGTCCATTTTGTCCCCATGAAGGATTATACTCAGTTTTGCTGGATAGGTGATTCTTGGTTGTAATCCCAGCTCCTTTGCCCTCCAGTATATCATATTCTACACCCCCTGATCCTTTCATGTAGAAGCTGCTAAGTCTTGTGTTATCCTGACTGTAGCTCCATGATACTTGAACTCTTTCTTTCTAGCTGCTTGCAATATTTTTTCCCTAATGTGGGAGCTCTGGAATTTGGCTATAGTATTCCTGATAGTTTTCATTTTGGGTTCTCCTTCAGAAGGAGGTCATCAGTGGATTCTTTCAATTTCTATTTTACCTTCTGGATCTAGAATATCAGGGCAGTTTTCCTTGTTAATTTCTTACAAGATGATGTCTAGGCTTTTGTTTTTTAACATGACTTTCAGGAAATCTAAAAATTATTAAATTATCTCTCCTGGATGTGTTTTTCACTTCAGTTGTTTTTCTAATAAGATATTTCACATTGTTGTCTATTTTTTTCATTCTTTTGGTTTTGTTTTATTGTTTCTTGATGTCTCACAGTGTCATTAGCCTCCACTCCATTCTAATTTTTAAGAAATTATTTCCTTCAGTGAAGTTCTGTACCTCCTTTTCCATTTGGCCAATTCTATTTTTTTTTTTGAGTTCTTTTCTTCAGTGAATTTCTATTTAGTCAATTTCCAATTTAGCCAATTTTCATATGGTCAATTCTGCTTTTTATGGTGGTCTCTTCAGTGAATTTTTGTGTATCTTTTCCCATTTGGCCAATTCTGCTTTTCAAGGCATCCCTGTCCTCATTGGTTTTTTGTACTTCTTTTACCATTTGGCCTAGTTTGTTTTTAAAGGTGTTATTTTTTTCACTATTTTTGTGCATCCTTTACCAAGCTGTTGACTGTTTTTTCATGATTTCCTTATCATTTCTCTTCCCAATTGTTCCTCTGCCTCTCTTACTTGATTTTTAAAATCCATTTTGAGCTCTTCCATGGCCTGATACCAATTCATATTTTTCTTGGAGGCTTTGATTATAGGAATTTTGACTTTGCTGTCTTCTTCTACATGTGTGTTTTGATCTTCTTATCACAGTAATTTCTATGGTCAGAATTTTTTTCTGTTGTTTGCTCATTTCCCCAGCCTATTTTTTTTACTTTTAACTCTTTGCTAAAGAGGGACTCTGCTTCTAGAGTGGAAGGTGCACCGTCCCAACCTTCAGGGGTTTTATGCAGCTGTTTTCAGAGATAGAAACTTCTAAGGACCTGCAAGTTTTCAGTTCTTCCAAGGTGGTATGATCTAAGGAGAGGTGTTTGCTACTCTTCTGACCTGTGCTCTGGTCTGTGAGTGACCTCAAGCATTCTTCTCTGCCTTGAAATTGTGAGTAGGGTCCCTGCTCTACTGTGGCCTGCAAGCTCTGATGAGCTAAGTGCTCCTCCTCGCCCTGAGACTGCCACCCAGGACTGTGACCAAGATCTGAGTTTGGGAAAAGCAACAGAGTTCTGTCCCAGGGCCAGCAAAAGGACCCCTTTAATCTCCTTCTGACCAGTTATTCAACCCCCTTACCATCTGTGGGCTGAGAGTTCTGGAAGCAGGCACTGTAGCTACTGATTCATTCACTCCCAAGGCCTGCTCCTGGTTTGCCGGGGGCCTGGTCTGCACTGGTGTGGCCTGCACTGGACTTTGCTCCACTTTTACACCATTGCAACAGACCTTTCCTACCAAACTTTTAAGCTGTCTTGGGCCGGAAAATTGTTTCACCCATCCTTTTGTAAGATCTGCCACTCCAGGATTTTTTTAGAGCATTATTTAAAGGTCTTTGGAGGGGTTTGAAGGAGAGCTCAGTTGAATCTCTGCTTTCTCGCCACCATATTGGCTCTATCCTCAACCCTAAGGTTTTAACCCACACTCTGCAAATTGGCAAAGATGATAAAATCTGAGAATAGTCAATATTGTAGGAGTTTAGGGAAGACAGCCATACTCATAGCATGACTATTTTGGAAAGCAGTTTGAAATTATGCAAATAAAATGACCCGCTCAAATTTCCATACCCTTTAACCCAGAGAACCTCAAGGAGGCCACTAATAAGAAAAAAGTACTCACAGCAGTACTTCTTTGTGATAGCAAAGAATTGGAAGCAAAATGGATGCCCACTGATTGGGGAATGGCTAACTAAAGTATGGTACCCTAAAGTAATGGAATATTTCTATGCTGTAAGAAATGATACATATGATAACTACAGAAATGAATATACACATCTGTATGAACTGATGCATAGTGAAGTAAGCAGAACCAAGAAAACAATATCTATATGACTACAACAATCCAAATGGAAAGAACAATCATACACACAAAAAAATCATAAGTGAATATTGCAAAATTATAAAGAAAAAGCATGGTTCCAAAGAAGAGAGAAAGAATACCCCTATATCCCATCCCTTGCAGAGATGAGAGGTCCACAAATATGTTATGTTGCACGTGTTTTCAGACATTTGTGATGCATGGATCAGTTTAGCTGATTTTTCTTTTTCTTTTCTTTTTGTCTTTAAAAATATTACTTGCTATGGGAAGAAAAGGAGGAGATACACTGGGGACAATTTGGGGAATTAAAAAAGATCAATAAAATTAATTTTAAAAAGAGAACATACATTTATCTACATGTGTCTGGTATTTATATCATCACTCAATCAGCATATATATGTATATATACATACACATATATGTGTACATATGTGTATATGTGTGTGTGTTTATGTATATATATAAAACCATGAACTTCAGAGACCTGGCTCTAATATGGACCAGTGGTTTAAAACCTCATGGCTTGGGATGGGGCGGGGGGCAGGGAGTGGTTTGCAAGACAACTATATTTAATCACATACCTTCATCCTGTACAACAACCTCTCTAGGAAGATTGAACCTGAACAATGACTGCATGAGCAAGACTATTCCTTAATTATTTGCTTGCTATCTTAATGTCAGTTTTTTTTCTACAAGACTATATTAATGGAAAACAGCTTTTCTGCCTCCCTCCCAAATTCTGTCACTACTCACCCTGTGCAAAGGGTCGCAGTTTACTAGTGACGCATGGATATCCAAAGCATCTCATCCATGAGCAGCCTGGATAATTCTTCTCCTGGTTTCATGGTGAAATTACTCAAGTGATACCATCCTTAAGGCAGTGACAATAGCTGGCTGTGTCCCCAATGGAGCAAAGGCTATGTATGGCATGGAGGATGATACAGATGTAGTTTAGGAAGGCAAGATGGCGTGTGTGTGTGTGTGTGTGTGTGTGTGTGTGTGTGTGTGTGTGTATGAATCCCTCCATCACCTCAGCTACATTTCATATCCCACTTATCCAAGAATCACGTGAAAATCACTAGAGATTTAAAATTTTTATTTCGTTATGTTGTGTGTTTGAATTTTTTTAAATAGGGAAAATATGAACTGTGAACCAAATGTTTCACCAACAGTATCTCCTAGCAAAATATTGCCAGTTGGCTGGAGGAGTGAGTCATAGATGTTGATTGGGTCAGTGACATCTATGAGTAGTCAGCTGAAGTTAGTAAGGAAATTATTACATAACAAACACATTTCTAAACTGATTTGTGCTTCTTCTGAGTTGGTAGCACAATTTATATTCAGAAGAGGAGGCGAGGTGAGTTACATCTTTGAAACAGACTTAGTCATACACACTCCTTAATATTACCAGTGCCTAATAATTAAACACAAAATGTCCCCCGTGGGATCAAGACTGCAGCTGAAGTCCAAGGGTTACAAAGGCAGCATTAAGTAGCCCCCACCTCAAAAACAGCCCCCCTCCCATATCCTTGAGTTCTTTGCCTTCAATCTTATCTTGTGGAATACTTTTACTTTTATATAATCTCTCTTAAGTTCTGTTTATTGTCTTTAAGCTATTTGTTTTCCTCTTAAGGGCCTCTTCTTAAGTATGTTTAACCCTAAGATCTTTTACTATTTGTGTGTTTTGCTTAATCTCATGAAAATTAACTTTCCTGTCCAGTAAATCAAAGCAAAACATGGAAACAGGGGGGAACTCTTCCTAGCTCCACCTCACCCCACCCCCAAAAAAGTTCATTTGTGGTTTGTGGGAAGATACCTGGGCCAGATAATCGAAGCAACAGAGAAGAAAATCAAGCAGGTTCATCAGCTTTTCATCACAAACAACTGACTGTGAAGAACAAACACATTCTAAAGCCAAAGCCTTGTTCAGGCTAAGAAGCTGCTGAATACTCCTGGTGCTGCTATAGCAGCATTTGCACAATGATTTAGAGTTTTGTCACAATTGCAGTGGCTTTTTGGAACTTTGAATCTTTTGTCCTGCTTTTCTTCCCCACTGAAACTATGCTGATGGTTCAGCCTGAAAATACATCAATTATTATTATTATTTTTACAAGGGAAAGCCCATTTCTCCTTGCTGAAAATCTCATTAGTGAAACCTATGGCTCCATTTGGGAACCCAACCCAAGCCAATGGTTTTAGCACATCAACATGGAACAGTATGGGGTGGGTGGGTCACCAGGGAGAGGGGAGGAAGTAATGTGTTTTTAATGATGAGAAAGGAAATAACTGCATATGCATTTTAGTTCTCAAACTAGTAAGTGTATTAATTCTCCATTTAAATGTGTGTATGTGTAGGCAGGGTTGTTTGTTTTTTTGTGTTGTTTTTTTTTTTTTACAGTTTTCCCTACAGTTCTTGGTGCCTGGAATGTGTATTAGAACGTTTGTTGAAACCACCACATACCTGAAGGTTACCATAACTAACTAGTCACAGATGTAGTATTAAATCTGCTGCTATATTTTTCTCTTCTCTATATGGCACACATTGGAGTCATAATATATTAAACTTTCTTGGAACAGATGCTATTCATAAACAAAGCTACTATTATCTTTTCAAAAAAACTAAATCCTGCTTTTATATAACAAGCTACCACCTGTTTATTTAATTCATATTTATTTTATGTCGTGAATATGAGAACCCGTTATCCGTTAAAAGGTGGGTCAAAAATGTGGGAGGGAAGAGAATGTTCATTGGTCATTTCTTCTCTGCTTCCTTAGCATAGGCTACAGTGCCAAAACTGTCTTTGTCAATTCTGGAATTTATTCTAGCAAACAGAGGCCCACTGGAGCTTAGATGGTAATGCTGGTGGTGGCTCGATAATGAGATGATGAATCACACCTTAAATAAAGTATTAAAAACAGAGGGTCTTAATGTCTAAATGTAGAGTACTATCCATAGAAGTCAAAACACAGATGAGTATTCTTTTAGTTGAGATGGAATAATGTAATAAAGAATCTGATTTCTAGAATATGAGAGATACCCTCCATCAAAGCAAGAAGAATGCAACCCACCAATGCTTTAGTAGAAAAATCCTAAGGAATTGCCTGAGGGAGGTAAAGTTAAGTGAATTGCCCAGAATCCTCTAGCTAATAAGTATCAGAATCAAAGTTTGAACCCAACCCAGCAGGCTAGCTACTCTTCCAGATTAAGGATAATGGAAGACCAAAAGAAGGAATAAAATATACTTTTAAAAATCACTTGCCTTTTCCATTAGGAGAGAGCAGCTCCATAAACTCTTAACTTCCATTGTAATTAATAATTACAAGGAGCTTTAGAATCTGTTTAGTTCTTACAACCTCTTCATGAACTGAGTAGTTTTATCATTCCAGTTTTATAGATGAGCAAACACAGGCTGAATTATTTGTTGACATAAGTATTGACATAGTAAGTCAGTAGGACTGGATTTAGAATTACAATACTTCTATTGCACTTATTTTATGCTACTCTTCTAGTATTTATCACATGTTATGTTAGATGGAGATATATTGGTCTAATATCTTTTCTAAGACTCTGTCCTAGGATATATGTATACACATATATATTCTCTCTTGAGAACCTCATCAGCTCCCATCTGTTTAATTATCATCTCTCTGTAGAACTCTATATCCACTCTCTGCATCTCTATACCCAATCTCTCCTTTGTGCTTCAGTCCAAAGTCCTCAACTGCCCATTGTATATTTCATTACTGGATATTCCAGGGATATCTCAAATTCAGCATGTCCTCATTATCTTTCCCCCAAACTCACCTCTCTTCTGAGCTTCTTTATCTCTTTAGCAGATACTATTCTTCCAGTCTCCTAGGTTTATAACCTCAGCATTTTCCCCCACTTGTCACTCTTTCTTGCTCTACAACCCAACCGGTCACCAAATCTTGCTGCTTTAACCTCTACATTGCTATTTCTCCTACATATGACCGCTTCTCTTCACTCATACAGTCTCAGGACCTCATCTCTCCACTACAGCCTATCCTCCAAAGAGCCATCAAAGTGATCTCCCTTAAGGGCAGCTCTAAGAATGAGACAGCATTATTTGATAACTCCAATGATAAAATAATATCCTACGTTTATTTATCTTTAAAAGCTGGCCCTAATCTAGCTTTCCAATCAAGTCTATGTTACTGCCCTTCCCATACCCTACAATCCAAACTGGACTTTTCTCCCTTCATTTCACACACACACACACACACACACACACACACACACACACACATATACACACACACACACATTCCCATCTCCTATCTTTATGCCTTTACACTGGCTGGTCCAAAGCTGGAATACACTCTCTCCTCACCTCCACCCCACTGAATCCTTCTCTTGCTTTAAGAGGTTGCTCAAGCATCACCTCCTACAATAAGGATTTCCTGATTTTCCCAAAGGTTAGTACTTCCCCATCAATAACTACCCTGTGTTTATTCATTCTCTTTATGTTTATCCTACACATACTTATATCTGTACCTTTAATCTCTTAATCTTCCACTGAAATGGAAGTTCCTTGAGTGCTGGGATTGTTTCATTCTTTGTATAGTATCCCCAGAGCTCAGCCCTGGACCTGGCACATGTTGTTATTGTTCAGCATTTTGTTCAGTTGTGTCCAACTCTTTGTGACTCCATTTGGAGTTTTCTTGGCAGAGACACTGGAATGGTTTGCCATTTCCTTTCCCAGTTCATTTTACAGATAAGGAACTTAGGCAAACAGTAAAGTGACTTGCCCAGGGTCTTTTGCCTTTTTTTTGTATCCCCAATGTTTGACACAGTGCCTAGCACTTAATAAATGTTTATTGATTGAAGATATTTTTCCTGAACAAATTAGTTGAGTATACACTCTGAGGTTATAGGATCAAGCTATGCAGTTATCAAAACTTTTGGTGTCAGGACCTCTTTACACTCTTAAAAATTACTAAGGAAATCAAAGTACTTTTGTTTATATGAGCTATCTATCAATATTTATCATATTAGAAATTAAAATACCTTAGTCTTTCTATGAAAAGTACTTTTGACCCGGAAAATATTATAAAAAGGGTCTTGGGGACTCTCAAAAGTCCCTGGACCACGCTTGGAAAACTGCTACAATAAATATTAAAACAAAACCCTTATTGGATGATGAGGATCCAGCAAGTTACTCTTAAAATTACTCTGACCTGTCCAACTTCTTGTTTATTTTATTTTCTTGGCTCCTCTGATATCCTGACTCTGAATCCTAGGCTCCTATTATTATTATTAATCCTCCTATTATTGTTACCTTAGTATAGGTCCCTGATAACTTCGGAGTGTGCATAACAATATTTCATATTTATCTGTCACTTGTAGGTCTACAAAACACTTTCCTCAAAAAGTAATGTAAGGTTAAGCAATGCAAACATTATCATCCCTATGTTGCAAATATTTTTGTTTTTCTTTGTGTATGGCATTGTGCTAACTGCATCAAACCCTCCCTAAAATGTCAGAGCCCCCTGGAAAAAAACAAAACCATAACATTCAAAGGAGTTTGGCCTTACCATTCACACAGGAAAAACCAAGTGGATGAATAATGTTTGTTGCAAAGATTATGACATTGTTAGTTGTACAAACTGTAGAGCTTGTCCACCAGTATGACTATAATGGGACAGACAGTTCATGTAGACCACAAATTGAGCCCAGAATTAAACAGAAGGGAAAGGATGAGGTGGATTGTCTTCAAGAAATTGCGAGACTCCTTTAGTAATCCTAAACTTCTTTTAGAAACAAAGACCCATCTTTTTTAACATCATTTTTTTTTACCAGTGTTATATGGCTCTGATTGGTCAAAACAGTTTCTGAGGAATTAAAAATGAATGTCACATAAAGGACAATGGAGAAGTGTATGATGGGTGTGAACAACTTACAACATGTAACAAATATGGAACTTTGAAGAAGAACTGGATTAAAAAAAGGCAAAATCAGAGAAATGTATGAACAAAAAAGAAGATAGACTAGTCATGTTGCACAAGTGAGGGATCACAAGTGGATGACCTAGACGCTCCACAGGTAACTTTACTATATCAGGAGAAAATGAAGAGGGTCCCGAAGCACACTGGGTGGAATCCCACATCAAATTTATGGGAGGTCATGATGGCTTGTGATCTTCATTGCAACTGGAGGGAACATACAAATTAATGAAACCACAGATCCCTTTGAGTGACAGAGACTTGCTGATGAAATTGAGACTCAGAAAGATTAATGTCAGAGTAAGGATTAGAACCCAGAAGTCCTGACTTCAAGATGCTCTTCCCGCTACACTATGCTATCCAGTTCCAACTCCTGACTCTCTAGATTTTCTCTTCCATGACACAGCAGGCTGTTCATCCTGGAAGTTCACCCTACTTCTGAACTTTCTCTGATTGGCTGGTTCCTCCCAGACCCTCCATTTTAAGGGAAATGTCCAGATCAGCCATGTCGTCATTCCTCTCCAGATTCCATTTCTGACACTCTAGATTTTCTCTTCTATGCCCTGACATAGGTACCTTCTCCTCACTGACTCCTTACTCCTTCCCAGGCCCCACTTTCAGCTTCTTTATTTATTGTCTTCCCCCATTCCTCCTTGAGGCAGGGACTATTTGTCTTTCATCTCGTATTTTTTTACTTGTAGCATTTAACACAATGCCTGGCACATAGTCAGTACACAATAAATGTTTGTTGACTGAATGTGTAAGAATTAGCTAATCAAGAACCCCCCCCCCCCACTGTGATGACCTTCCTGTTAACATAAACTCCAACTTCACTGTTTTAATAATGGTCTTTTCAGGCATCAGAAATGTTTACAGTAATAATAATGCCTAGTTTGGGGAACAGACAGGAAAAAGCCATACTTCTTTATTGTGCTGGGCTCCACAAGCATCCATATCTTAATAATCCATAATGAAGGTAGCAGCCATCAAGTAAGTTAGAATACAATAATTTAGCCATCCATTCAGTTAGACCGTCAAAGGATAATCTACAAATAAGTGCATTGCAAGTAGATGTCTGGGGACTGACAGACAGCAGACACATGTTTATATCTGGGTGATTGAAGGGTGCTTCACCACCACCCTTCACTTCCATTCTGAGTGATTATATCACTCTCTGACAATGACCAATTGAAGGTGGGTACAAATGCCAGAACTAGGGGTGGGAAATATGAAAGCTGCCTAGGGTGTGACATGGCTGTATTTGTGTGTATAATAATGGACATTTTAAACTACCAATTCTTACAAAATAACGTATTTTAATGCCAAGAAATTCTCCTTTCTATGGCACGTAGACATTGATTTTGTGATGCCAAGTCACCCGTGTTTCAGTGAAGGTTCAACATTCAGAAAGCATAATTTTTAAATGCTCCCTTGGGTGCCTAAGTGCCTTGTTCTGGGTCAGGGTGCTACCACCATTTTACCAGCTATGGAGAGCTCATTCCCCATAAAGCAAGCTGTCCTGCCAGTTAAAGAACCTGACTACACATTCTCAGTAACTGTTTTCACATTCTCTTCTCAAACAGTTTCTCCATGGCTAAATATAGCATCTCAGAGTAGCTCCTGGAGCCTTTACCCAAACTATGGGAAGGATATATGCACATGTTTTATTTATTGGAATAGAAAATCATATAGAAACACCAAATGATTAGCATAAAATCTGGGTGGGTTTACCAGCAGCCTCTGAAGGAGGATAGTGACTATAATCCTAACTGTCTTTGACACTGGCTGAAGAGGAACAGACTGTTATTGAAACAAGGAGCATAGCAGTTACTTAAATTCTGTTCCAAGATTCTGTTTAGCCTTGTAGCTAGAAAGCAAGATTGGTGTTTAGAAACAAATGAGGGTATTATAAAGCATACTGGCACTCACAGATCTGAAAAGTTTGAAATTCCCCTGGAACATACTGAAATACTGTTTAGGTCTTCCAGATATCCCCTGAAGGCAAAAAAGTCAGAGCACTGTCTTGTCATTATCTGCTTCATTCTGCTACTAAACCTAGATATCACAGAATTCCAAACATATCCCCAAACATGCTCTAAAATGAAATCTATGCCCTGGAGGGTAAATGTGTAACAAGAAGTCCTAGGCTTTTATCCTTGACACTTGGGGGAGGTCTGGGTTTTCAAGCTTTCTTGGAAAGATGATCTCAGTACAATTATTAACAACAGTAGAAGAAGGCTGTTAATCACTTTCTCTTTAGGAGTATTGACAGAAATACTATGAATGAAATAAGCAACAGAAATGAAATAATCCTCTTACCATTAGGGGTTAGAATTGAGACTGGCAATAAGGCTAGACCTGGTCAAATTTCTTTAGTATCTATATTAGAGAAGCCAACAAAATTAGCCAATATATAATATAATGTAATATGGTACGGTATGGCATAATATGGTATGACATGGATTGGTATGGTATGGGATGGCATAGTATGGCATGGTATGGTATGATATGGTTTGGTACAGTGTGAGATGGCATAGTATGGCATGGCATGGTATGATATGGTTTGGTATGGTGTGAGATGGCATAGTATGGCATGGTATGGTATGATATGGTTTGGTATGGTGTGAGATGGCATAGTATGGCATAATATGGTATGACATGGATTGGTATGGTATGGGATGGCATAGTATGGCATGGTATGGTATGATATGGTTTGGTATGGTATGAGATGGCACAATATGGCTCACTGTATAGTTGATTGAGTGCTGGACTTAGAATCAAGAAGACTTGGTTTTTAATCCTATTTGTGACACTTCTAAACAAGTCCCTAAACTTCAAATCTTTAGGCATCAGTTTCATCATCTGTACTATGGGAATCTATGGTGTCTACCTCATGGTGTCTACTTCATAGGGCTTTTGTGAGACTCAAAGGAAATAAAACAGGGTGTCCCAAAAGTCTTAATGGAGTTTTAGGCTGCTAAAGCTTAGATGCCCTTTGCAAACTTCAAAGCACCATAATAATAGTAATTAATAACAATGATGATGATAGCAATAGCTAACATTCATATAGTGCTTTAAGACTTACAAAGAACTTTACAAATATTATCGCATTTTAGCCTCACAACAACCCTGAATGGTAAGTGCTATTATTTTTCCCATTTTAGAGATGAGAACACTGAGTAAGACTGAGGTAAAGTGACTTGCCCAAGCTCACATAGATGGTAGGTGTCTAAAATAGGACTTGAATTCAAGTCTTCCTGCTTTCAGGTCTAGCACTCTATACACAGCACCACCTACTTTCCATATACATGTCAGCTACTCCTATAATTACCTCTTCATTCCTTCTAAATTTCAATGAGAGAGAACCAAGAAGGCAGTGGCAACAGCAAGACTCTTTTTTAGAGTACCATATCTGTATTATTTCCATTTTAAATATGCCCTACTTACCATGAGGGTCATTCTCTGATCAGAACTTTGAAAGAACAGGTTTTGTACACTGATAAAGGACTGCACAGTCATTGTACATCAGCACACTACTAGATGTGTGACCCTGGGCAAGTCACTTAAGCCTGTTTGCCTCAGCTTCCTCATCTGTAAAAGGAGCTGGAGAAGGAAACGGCAAACCACTCCAGTATCTTTGCCAAGAAAACCCCTAAAAGGAGTCACAAAGAATCAGACATGGCCAAAAAACAACTAAGTAACAGCAAACACCAGGAAGCCAGAGTAGAGGTACTGGGCACATGTACCACTGGGATGTCTCTCAAGAATGCAGTGGTAGTGTCCTCAAGGCATGTCCAAAATTAGCTAGGTGGTGCAGTGGATAGAGTAGTGGGCCTGAACTCAGGAAGACCTGAGTTCAAATCCAACCTCAGACACCCACTACCTGTGCAATCCTGGGATATCTTCTGTTTTAGTTTCCTCAAGCATAAAATGGGGATGATAACAGCACCTCCCTCCCAAGGTTGTCAACAACGAAGATTATATCTGTAAAGTACTCAGCCCCATGCCTGGTGTATAGTGGGTAATTAATACATCTTTATTCCCTTTCTTCCTCACCCTGCAAGAGGAAAGTCTCAGAATCTGCAGCTAGGCAAGTTTCCCATTGCTGAAGGACTTGGCTGGGACAGAGACTCCAGAAACGGCACCAAAAATAGAGGAGGAGAATCAAGGAGCATGTATTGTTTATGGCATCATCTCTTGCCTTTATTTACTCAACCAATTGTGCCTTTAGAAGAAGACTGGTGTTCCTCTAAGATAGCAATCATGTGCAGTTCCAAGAGCTCTCAGTCCAAAAGAATACAACCTAAGTATTCCAAAATGGAAGCTAAGTATATGGGTGATGGAACTGAAATCACAGCATTTTGGAGACGGGAAAGACCTTAGGCATCATGTCTAATGCCATAGTTTTTCAGATCAGGAAACTGAATCCCAGAGAGGTTTAGTGTGATACAGTCACTTAACAAGCATTTATTAAAGGTCAACTTTGTTCCAGAGATACAATTAAAGTCAAAAATATGGTCCTGCCCTCAAGGAACACATAGTCTAATAACTATGTGTATAAAAGATGACTACGAAGAAGAGATAAAAGTCAATGTCAGAAGGAAATTTCTAGCATTGGTATAGTGAAAAGAGCATTTATTCCGAGCATGTGCATTCAAATCCCACTTCTGATGCCAATTTCCTGACCTTGGGACAGTAGCTTAGCCTCCCTAAGCTTAGTTTTTCTTCTGTAAAAGGAGGAAGCTAAATGAGATGGGATTTCCAGGTCCCTTCCAACTCCAGATCTACGTTATGAATTCTTATGGACATTAACTATAACCACATTGCTGCCGTCATATGATAAAGATTCACATAACCAATATCATTGTGCTTTTGAAAAAATCTGTGTCTGGTAGGGTTCTTTGGGTTCTGCTTTTCTCATTAAAATTGCCAGTCTGGTGTACTTTTAATGCGATTGACCCAAATTCATGGAGGATAGTTTTGTTTTTTTTTAAGTGCCCCATTGATTTAACATTCATGTCAGCAACAAGAATACTGGAAAATAGTTAGAAGCAGGGACCAGATGAACAATTCAAGTGACAGACAGAGACATTTAAGCTTGCACCAACCTTATTACATTACAATCAGATGCTGGATGTTTAATGGATCCCAGGAAACTACATTCATTCTGGAGAAAAATATGGTGTGGGTTTTTTTTGCGTAATATTTAAGCAGTGCTACATCATGAACCCCAAATACCATGGTATACCAAGCTCTCAGAATCGTGAAGTCAGTTTATGGGATAGCATATAGAAAGATTCAGAAAGGGCTTAGAAACAACAACTTAAAAAGCATCATTTGAAATAAAAAGGGTATCTTTCACTATTACCAGCAAAAAAAAAGGATAAAAAGCTCTCTAGGAGAATTAAGGTAGACAGCAAAGAAATGCAAGCCTTATATATCTGTCTGGGTCAATTATCTGTTATCCCCAATCTGACACTATATTACAATCACATTACGATGCTTACTTCGAAAGGGTTATAATTTGTCAGGCATCCTTGAGCTTTGGATAATAAGTGGAGTTGGTACAATGTTTCCTAGGGTTTATGTAATTTCAGTTCTAAGTTATAAATATTGTCCAAGAAAGGAGGTTGAAAGAGTTTAGAACATACACAGAAAACTAGGAAACTGATTTTATTCTAGTGGGGGAGAAGGAAAGCTTTGGTTTTTAATTAAAATGGTTGTAGTGTATATGGTATTTGTTGATTATAATAAACATAGCTTAAATAGGTGGTTCAGTGACTAGTGCATGGACTGGGCTTAGAGTCCAGAAGACCTGGGATTGAATCTCACACCTGTCACCTTACTGTGTAACAGTAGACAAGTCATTTAATGTCTCTGAGCCTCAGTGTCCTCATCTGTAAAATGGTAATTGTAATAATACATGTAGTACCTACTTCACATGGTTCAAATGAAGCCTCAGTGGCTCCCCACCACCCTTAGGATAAAATATGAATTCTTCTCTTTGGCACTTAAATCCCTTTATAATCCTGAGTCCAGTCGACCTTTTGCAGGGTGATTATACTTTACTCCTTACTGTATATTCTATCTATGCTCCAGCCAAACTGGGAAACCTACTATTCCCCATACATGACATTCCATCTCCTGCCTCTCTACTCCCCCATCCTCAGCCCTAGAATTCTCTCCCTCATCACTCCCACTCCTCGCAACCCCTAGCTTCTGTCAAGGCTTAGTTCAAGGGCCACCTCCCTGAAGAGGCCTTCCTTGGGTCCCCTACTGGCTAGGCAAATCTCGATGTACTTATTTTGTATTAGCCTGTATGTATCTATGCATGAACATCAAATATAATGCTAGTAGAATGTAAGCTCCTTGTGGGGTAGGTGATGTCTGACTTTTGTATTTATATCCCTAGTGTATAGCACAGTACCTGATATACAGTAGGCACTTAATAAATGCTTGCTGACTCATTAAAATGAAATAGATGAAAAACGCTTTAAAACTTGAAAGCTCTATGTTGTTCTATATGCATTCTTATTATTTAGTTCATAGCTATTTAGTTCGAGTATAGTGCTCTCACCTTTCCAGAAATAAAACATAGTCCCCATTTCAATGAAAAGGGATAGACTTAGCAAACAGTTGTCAATTTCCTCCCTTTGTGATTTGAAGGACTAAAGGCAGAGTGGGTGAAAACACATAAGAACAAAGGACGAAAATCATAAGCATTTTGGCAGCTTAACAGTAACAACACAATAAGAATAGCTGGCATTTATATAGTGCCTTAAGATTTGCAAAACACTTTACAGACATTATCTTATATCCCAACAACCCTGGGAGATAGATGCTATTATTAACTTCATTTAACAGAGGAGAAAGCTAGGTGGACAAAGGTTGTGTGACTTGCCCAGGGTCAAAGATCTAGTTAGTATTATCTTAGGGTAGATTTGAACTCAGGTCTTCCTGACTTCAGATTCAGTGTTTCATCCACTGTGCCTTAGAATTTACACAATGTGCCTTAGAAAACAGAATTTTGATGAAATACTCAAAAGACATATACTATACAGCATATTTGTTCAGTCATTCAGTTGTGTCTGACTCTTCATTACCCTGCAGAACGTATCACACCAATACTGTCCATGGGGTTTTCTTGGCAAAGATACTGAGTGGTTTGTTATTTCTTTCTCCAGTGGATTAAGGCAAACAGAGATTAAGGGATTTACCCAGGGTAACACAGCTAGTAAGTGTCTGAGACCCAATTTGAACTCAGGTCTTCCTGATTTAAGGCTTGGCTCTCTATCCACTGAACCATCTAGTTGAACCTATACAGTTTATAGTAGGTAACTAATAATTTTTTACTCCTTTAATTACATTGTCTTGAGGTGTGCAAAACACTTTACATACAGCATCTAGTTGGAGAAGACCAGTGTAGTGGAAAGAATGCTGAATTTGGAGTCAGACGACTTAGGTTCAAATCCCAGCTCTGCTGCTTACATTCTGTGTGACCTTGGACAAGTCACTTAACCTCACTATCTTCATCTTTAAAATGAGGCATTTGGACTAAATGAAATCTAAGTTACCTCCCAATTCAAAATCTATTATTCTACGATACTCATAGCAATTTTAGGAAGTGAGTACAATTACAATCTCCATTTTACAGATGAAGAAACTGAGGTTCAGAGAAATTAAGTGACTTTGCCAGGATCACAAAACTAATAAGAGTCAAAAGCTTCATTTTTACCTAGTAGTTCTAACTATAAATCTAAAATTCTAACCACAGTTCTAACTACAAACCCACCACCCAATACTGTCTGTCTTTTATACTAATCTCAATACTGATGAAAAATGTCTGCATGAGAGTAAAGCCATCATGCTTTGACTCTTAGGAATTCTGAACCCTCTTAACAAGAAAGCTTTGACAGACTGAAACAAAAGTCAGTCCATAAACATTCATTAAGCTTCTACCACATGCCAGGCATTTACTAAATGCTGGAGATACAAAGAAAGATAAAAGACAGCCCCTGCTCTCAGTAAGTCTAGGTGAAACCAGAATTGAAGTCTAATGTGCTCACAGCATCATAGATCTAGAATTGGAAGGCATTTAATCTGACCCCTCATTTCACAGATGAGAAAACTGTGACCTGGGGGAGGATAGGGGACTTGCCTAAGGTTACATGGGTATTAAGCTTCTGAAGCAGTATTTGAACCCAGGCTTTTCCCTATACCACTCATTCATGTGTTCATGTTATTTCTCCATATGTGACTTCTCACAGAGAGAAAAGGTGGTAGGTCCCATGGAAATACTTGGTTCATTGGCGTGGCAGAGGCTGGAAAATTTGCCCGGCCAGAGCAATATATCAAAAACATTTCCAGGGCTCTCTTACTTTTTACTGCCACAAAGTGATCAGAGTGGCCCTCCTTCCAGGGTAGCTTCTCTTTCAATCTTTTTATATCCAGCAGAGAAAATTCATGGAGTGGCAGCATGATACAGAAATTATGAAACCCAGTGAAGACAAATACCCACACTAAAACTGGAGCACCTTAAGTGGTCTTCAGGAAAATGCACAAATGAAACTTACTTTTCCAATCCAGTCACTGAAGACAGAGTTGAGCTTTCCTGTGAAGGCCGAAGAAGAAATAATCCATTCTAGTCAACCCTCTTGGCAGCAAAACCACAAAGATGTAGTGCTGTTTTCTTGACAAATCTCACAGAACATCCCTACAGGGATTTCACCTTGTAACAGTATCAAATGTATGGTACACAAAGACTAATTGGAATTAGAGAAAGTCAAACATCTGAATCAAGGCATGTCCTTGGCCCTCCCTAAAGGCTGGGGTAAAGAGTTTCATCTTTTAATAGAGGAACATTGCAAAATGGTCATTGACAGCAGGCTAGGAAACCCCGCCCCCTGCCCCCCACCCAACACACACACACAGTGAAACTCAAGGGAGACATACCAAATAAGTACTGAATAGTCCGGATGGCTAGACAAAAGGAGCCCCTCCTGGGCTTGCTGCCTTTGAGGCAAATGTTTAGAGTTGTAGTTTAAAAGTCAGACCGGTTAAAAAAAAATACATCTGTGCTAATTGGAGACAGTTGGTGTTGAAAAATTATTCAGAGGAGCCACTTCCATAATGATTGTCTGACAGAAGAAAGTCTCCTTGGGGCTTATTTCAAACTGACCATGCCATTCCATAAGATGGTCCACAGGACAATAAAAAATCCACTTTAGAACCAGAGGAAGGCTATAGCTGGCTTGGGAGTAGATAATAAAGGATGACACTAATACTGAGAAATTGATTCACAAGAGATATGGAGTATTTTTTAAAATCCACATAGGTAATAAGGGGCTCACATCATATTTACTCCTCATGCCCTCTCTTCAGTATTTAAAATGTGTGTGTGTGTTTGTGTGTGTGTGTGCGCGCGCGCGCACGCGTGCACGTGCATGTGTGGTGGCAAAGACCATAGCTTTACAAATATGGAAATAATCATTCATTTCCAGTTGTTAGTAAAACTACATCTAACCTTTAAGATGTTTCTCTTTGGATGGTTCTTCTAGGTTTCTCTCTTACAGTGAAAACATGGTCGTTAAATATGCCAACTACAGGGACTGCTAGCTAATTGGGAGCAGAATTTCTTTACACAATCTCATAGTGAGCTTACTCACTGTATAATCATACTGGATACCAGTTGCAGGGTTTGGGAACAAAGTTTTTCAACAGGAATTTTTTTAAAGTATGGATTTTGTGTCATGTGGCAAAAAGAGACAGTTACAGACATTATGAGCTATTATGTCTTTAATTAAATTACTGAAGTCATACTTGCACAGGCATCGCTAATCCCCATTTTAACTTATCTTTGAGATTTTTTTAAAAATAGTGCAAATGTCCAAAAGAATTGGTGGTAGAAATGGGAAAAAATGTCTTTTGCTTTTTTTTTTTCCTTTTTCTTCAAACGATTTGACCCAAAGACATGGTTACAGTGTATTCTATTCATATCTGGTATTGTCCATTCTATTCTTTATGCCAGCTATTCATTCTTATGGTCACTGGGCAAGATTAAAAAAATTCGTCTTTCTATTCCATTTTTGTATTCCTCCTTAAAGAGAAATATATACAAAAACACTGAAGGGAGGAGGAGTAACTGAATATGAATACAAGAGTGGCACATTCCTATAAGAATAATGTCAAGGAAATCTAAAGACTAGTGTGAGCTAACGTTTGCAATAAATTCCGAGGACAACAGAAAGGGCATTTTGAGGTATGCTGAGGAGCAAAAATCAGCTCAAAGAAAGCCTAGGGCTACCATGTGTGGGAAAGTGAAATGATAGATAATGGGTGACTGAGAGGAGGAAGACCCATTCAATCCCTATTGTGTGTGTGTTTACCAAGGAGAATGATCTTTAGACCAGAAAGAATGGAACAAAATGGTCCACAAAGAATTAAAGCTGAAGATAAATAAGGAAATGGCCAGATTGCACCTACATTCAATAAATTAAGGTCATCTGACCCAGATCAACCATATTCCCTGTACTCCAAAAAACTTTCAGGTTGCTGAACTGCTGAGGAATCAGAGTGAATGGGAGCTATAGCTCATATGGGATGGGAAAATGTTCAATTTCCTTAAATGATGAGAAAATGGATTCTTCAAACTATATAGATTGATTAATTTTACTTTGATTTCTAGTAGGTTATTAAATGATTGTTTCATGACTACTGAAAAAAGAAGGTACAATCACTACTAGCTGGCATGAGTTCAATTCAGTCAGTCATACGAGACTCTTTCTTTTCTATTCTTCCTTCCTTCCTTCTTTTTTCTCTCCCTCCCTTTCCTTCCTTCCTTCCTTCCTTCCCTCCTTCCTTCCTTCCTTCCCTCCTTCCTTCCTTCAGTCCCTCTTTCCTTCCTTCCTTCCTTCCTTCCTTCCTTCCCTCCCTCCTTCCTTCCTTCAGTCCCTCCTTTCTTCCTTCCTTCCTTCCTTCCTTCCTTCCTTCCTTCCTTCCTTCCCTCCTTCCTTCAGTCCCTCCTTCCTTCCTTCCTTCCCTCCTTCCTTCCTTCAGTCCCTCCTTCCTTCCTTCCTTCCTTCCTTGCTTCCTTCCTCCCTTCTTCCTTAATTTCTTTTTGATAGGGTTGTTAAGTAGAAGCGTCATAGATATTTGCTCAACTGAACCTTTGTTCTTAGAGTTCCATATTTCTAGCTCACACCATTGCTCCTCTTCCCAACTTCACAGTGACTATTGCTACTACCACTGTTGCACCGATCTCCAGTCTCACAACATTATCACCCCACTCCTTCGGTATCTCCTTTTCCTCTCCCATCATATGTAGTCATCTGAGGACCGCTGTCTGTGGAAATGTGGTCCCACAGATGACAAATATTTTTTGAGCTCCTTCTGCAAAGTTGAACAAGGCATTTATCCCTGACCTCCAGGAGTAGGAGCAAGCTAGTAGGAGAGATAAGATGTACACAGAGCTATGACGAAAACAGGCAGCGAAAGTGTAACGAGAGCCAAACAATGTTATCAGGAGAGAGAGTGCAGTTCCTTCTTGGAAGGGGGGGAAGGGAAAGTGGTTAATCAGGGAGTTTCACAGGAAGAGAATTGACCTTGGCCTTGAAGAATAGGATAGGTAAGTAGGTAGGCAGCAATTAAATGGACACCGCTGCTGGGCTAAGGGCATTACATATAACTCATAGAAGTAGGAAAATGAAGGATGTGTTTGGAGAAAAACAAGTAATTCAGCTTGAGAGGAGAATGACCCAAGTGAGCAGGGCAGGTGGCACCACATTGTGAAGCCTTGAATGGCAGTCATTATTTTTTAAGTAGGTGATGGGGAACAGAGTGTCCGGGTGGGGTGAAAGGATCTGAACTGTGCTTTAGGAATATGGCAACAGGGTGTCGGATCAGCCAGGGAGAAGAGATACTGAAGGCATAAATACTGTTTCCACAGCCCAAGTGAAAGGGAATGAGGTTCTGAACTAGGGTGATGTCATTGGCAGTGAGGAGGATCATCCATTTAAAGCTAGAACAGACCTTTATAGGTCATCTAGTCTAACCCCAGCATTTTACAGATGAGGAAATTGAAACCCAGAGAGATGACCCTAAGGTCATACATGTAGAGCTAGGATTTGAACCCAGATCCTCTAGTAAGAAACAAGAGAAACATTGGAGGTACACTCAAAAAGGCTTGGACACTGCATGAAGGAAACTAGAAAGCAAAAGTAATAGTGAGTCATAGCCAAGTCTTAATACTTCTCCCTTTTGGATCTGTTCTTTTTTTCTTTTTAATTCTTTTTTCAGTTAAGCATTTAAGCATTCATTTTTCTCTCCCTTCCATGCTCCCAATGAAAAAAAGAAAGAAAATCAAAACCTTTGCAACAAAAATGCATTGTCAAAACAAAACAAATAATCTTCTTTTCTGTTCAAATAGCCACGCCTATTTTTGATCTAGCATTTAGAATATGAGAACTAATTTTAATTCGTGACTTCACTTCAAATTTCCCCCCTCTCCAAGATATCTTGCATACAAGTCAATTCAATTTAATAACCATTTTAAAGTACCTCCTAAGTGTCAGAACCTGTGCTAGGTGCTGTCAAGACCAAGACAAAGATTAAATAATTCCTGCCCTCAGTAGGCTTATATTGCGTTGGGGGAAAATAACATATACATCAATCAGTCAATATAAATACATAAAAAAAATAAATACAAAGTGATTTCAGGGTGCTAGCAACTGGGGAGATCAGGAAAGGCTGCCTATAGGAGGCACCACTGGGGTTGAGTCTTATAGACAGCAAAAGGTTCTTAAGGTCACAAGTGAGGAAGGTGGGCATTCCAAGCTTGGGGCCACCTATACAAGGCCTATCCCTGTCCTCAAGGAGTGCGGCCAACCTATTTTGGCCTTGATGAGAACCACTACCTTTTCCACAGAGATGGGAAATGGAATGTAGTATGTGGGGAACGTAAAGTGTGAGCAGAAGAATGTTCATCCCTGGAGAGGGATGCTGGGACCAGATGGTGAAGAGCTTTAAAGGTCAAACAGAGACATTTGTATTTTGTCCCAAGTGCTGTATGGAACAATTGGAGCTTCTTGAGCAAGGGGGTTTTGTGGTCAGACCTATGCTTTAGGAATATCCTTTTGGTGACTATGTACAGAATAGACTGGAGAGGGGAGAAATTTGAGGTGATGAGGTCAATTAGAAGGAAGATGCAATAGTTTTGATAAAAACTTGAACTTGGCCATGTAAATGGAGAGAAGTGATATATAATAATTGCAATACATGTTGAGATAGAATCAACCAAATTTGGCAACTTATTAGATACAAAGGTTGAAAGGGAGTGAAGAGTCAAGGGCGACTGAGGCTGTGAACCCTTGGGTGGAAGGATGTTGATATCCTCAAGAGAAATAGGAAAGTTAGGGAGAAGGGTGGGCTTGTGCAGAAAAGATAATGAATTCTATTTCAGACAGGTTGAGTTTAAGAGGTGTGCATCCAGTTGGAAATGTCCCATAGGCAGTTGTTTAATTGGAACTCAGGAAAGCCTATAGTTGCCATATAAATCTGGGGTTTACCTGCAGACATGTTATAATGGAACCCATGGAAGTTGATGACATCACTGAGAAAGGTGTACAGAATGAAAAGGATATGGAGGGCCCAAGATAGAGTGGGCAAGACATATAGCAGGCTGAGAACAAAAAAAAGAAATACTTCTTGGATACTTTCTCCTGCCTGTGTTTTTGGACATGAAGAACCAGGACCAGTGTCACAAAAAAAACCAAGTGCAGGAGAATATCCAGGAAGAGGGAGTGGCTAGCAGAATCCAAAGATGCCGAAAGATCAAGCAAGGCAAGGACTGACTGAAAGGTCATGAGGACAGAAGAATAGCCTCAGCATTTGGAATCAGTGGACCTGGGTCCAAATTCTGACTTTGCCACTTTCTGCCTGTTGTGACCTAGGCCAAATTACCTCATCTACAGGAGTGACTAGTAAGGCCCCTTCACTGGTTACCTTGGAGAGAATAATTTCACTTGAGTAATAAGTTTGGAAACCAAATTGGAATCAGACTGGAAACCTGACTAGAGGAGAGAGTGGAGGAAAAAAACATATAGATGGATTTTCTTAGGAGTTTGGCTGTGAAAGGGAGGAGAGATTTAGGACAATACCTTGAGGGGATGCTTTGGTAAGTGAAGGTTTTTTAAGGATGGGGGGGGAACTTTGGCATGTCTGTAAGTGGAGGAAAAGGATCTAGTAGCTAGGGAGATAAAGGAGAGGAGGAGGAGGAGGAGAAAGAGGAGGAGAAGGAGAAGAAGGAGGAGGAGGAGGAGGAGGAGGAGGAGGAGAAGAAGAAGAAGAAGAAGAAGAAGAAGAAGAAGAAGAAGAAGAAGAAGAAGAAGAAGAAGAAGAAGAAGAAGAAGAAGAAGAAGAAGAAGAAGGAGAAGGAGAAGGAGAAGGAGAAGGAGAAGGAGAAGGAGAAGGAGAAGAAAAAGAAAGAGGAGGAGGAGAAAGAGGAGAAGGAGGAGGAGGAGAGAGGGAGGAAGAGAGAAAGGAAGGGAGGGAGGGAAGAAGAGAACTATGTGTTTGGTGGTATATGAAGAGGATTGGATACTTGTGAGGATGAGCTGCCAGAAGAGACTGCAGGGGAGGGAGTTAAAAGTATAAGAGAGGTTGGCCTTGACAGTAAGGATCACCTCATTCTCAGAAACTGATACAACACAAAGAATTCTCTTTTCAAGTATTGCCTTGATCATATCACTCTTGTGTGCACAAAGCTACAATTAACCTCAATTTCTCATTGCACCAAATGCAACCTTCTGCTTTTGACACAATGCTCTCAAAAACACCCACAATTTTTCATCCCCCTTCACCCACCATCCTCCCCCCTCCCCAACTGTCTTCACCTCCTATTACTCTCCATTCCAGCCCAGCAAACCTGGTTAATGTCCCTGATATGACTTCCATCACCTTCATCACTGGCCATTACTGCCTGGCTCAGGGATGATCTTTCCTCTCAATTTCCCTTTTTTGTTGTCTTGGAGCATCATTCAAGAATTGGTTTTGACCCAGGAAAGTAGATAAACTTCAGCTCAATCTTAAACAGTTTCCTTTTCTTTCTTTTTTCCCTTGACAAGGTCTGCCTGAGCAGGTTATCACTTCTTTCAGCACTTTCGAGTGGTACCAGGCATGCCTATGAACTGAGAAAGCAACCCAGCATCTTGGAGGCATGTGTCCATGATGAGATAATACACATCTGGCATACAGCAGCTACTGGAAATCAGTAGACATTTGTTTGGTAGCTGAATGTGAGAAAAATCACCTCTAACACAACACAATTATGTCAAATACTGTCATAAATTAAATACCTACTTAGTCTTCACAGGAATTAAATTTATTCATAGCCAAAGGGGACATATCATTTTTGAGACTTTTTGTCAGCCAGAAGTTGTTTGAATTCTAGCCTTTTATTTCATCTAAGTAATATTTTCTGTCATTGAATCTCACTATCTTTTTCTCTGAAAATGCTTAATTCTGTATGTGTATACATACATACATATATACGTATACACACACACACAAACATATATATATATATATACCAAATACTCTGAGAAACATTTATTAAGCAGCTACTATTCACAAGGCATTGTGCTAGGTGCCAGATTCAAAGATGAAATAAGGATGAAATAAGACATAGTCTCTGTCCGCAAGAAGCTTACAGTCTAATAAGGAGAGTAAGACATGTCAACAAATAACTATGACATGAGGTAGAAATCCATACAAAATTCCATGAAAACATGTGAGGAGAGATCACTTTCAGCTGATGGGATACAGAAAGACTTCATGACAGAGGGGGTAACTGAATCAGGCCTCAAAATACAGGGAAGATTTTAAGAGAAGATGAGAGAGAAATCTATTTCAAGCATGGGCCACAGCATGAACTGAGACAGGAAGGGGCAAGATGGAAATGGGATATGGCTAGTGATAGAGATAGCATATAGAGTCCATGAAGTGAATTAATGTTAGAACATTAAAATGGTTTTGAGATTAATAGCTAAGGGCCTTGACTTAGCTTAGAGATCTTGCGCTTTATTCAGTTGGGATGGGAGCCACTGAGTAGAGAAGTGAAGGGATGAGAATAGCAATTACATGATTACTCACCTAACCATATGAAAGATGCATTGGAGAAGACATAGGTTGGAGGCAGGAAGCCCAGTTAGTACATTCTGGGTCAGAGGGGACAAGGGTGTGAAATAAGTTAGCTGGAATGTCAGTGGAAAGGGAGAGGGAACAGATAAGATATCTCAACTGATAGGACTCAACAGCTGTTTGGATAAGAAAGTGGAGCGAAAAAGAGGAGTCAAAGATCATTCTAGAATATACATAGAATATGCATGTGTATTACTGAACCCTACACATAGTATCAATGACAAGAAACCTTAAAAGATCCTTAGAATGTGCTTCTAAGTACAGACAAGACTATTCTAGCTATAAAGTTCCTACAAAGTGAGATTTGCTTTTAAAATGTTTTTATTTATTTTTAACACCATAATATATACACAAACAGTATGGTACAGTCAATAAGGAGCTAGCCTCAGTCAAAAGATTCAGATAGGTAGATAGAGAGATAGATAGAGAGAGACACATATGGATAGCTAGATAGATAGAGAAGTAGATAGAGAGAGAGGTAGAGAGAGAGATAGACAGACAGACAGACAGACAGATAGATAGATAGATAGATAGATAGATAGATAGATAGATAGATAGATAGATAGATAGATAGAACAAAGGAGATAGGGCACTGTGCTGGCAAGAGGGCAGAGGGAGTAAAGGTCTATACATTAGATTTAGTTGTAAAAGAACTTAACCATTAAAACAATCATTTTATTTCCCCTCTTCCCAGCCCAATCACCTCTCTCTGTGTATCCATCAAATATGGAGCACCTGTACTTTAATAAGCATTGCTAGGTGGGGAAAAGAGCAATCAAACTGGCCTTTAAAGAAAAAGTGGAAAGTAACTGCCGGATAGCCCACATACTCCATTGGTATCCACACAATGTCAAGAGATCTAGAGGAAAGCTCTCAACATGTTTCATGGATCATCTGTGATGGGTTTAAAAGGGGACCTGGATAAGAGTCAGCAAGGAAGGGCAGACATAGATGAATTACAATGTGCATCATTGGAAGAAGTCCCAACATTACTGAGATAACAGATAATGACCACAACAATAGCTAGCATTTATATAATGCCTACTATGTGGCAGGCACCACACTAAGCACCTTACAAATATTATCTCATTTGATCCTCACAACAACCCTTCAAGTTAGATGCTGTTATTATCCCCATTTTACAGATAAAGAAACTGAGGCAAACAGAGGTTAAGTGACTTGTCCAAGGTCACATAGCTAATAAGCGTCTGAGGGTGGATTTGAATTGAGGATTTCCTAACTTCAGGCCCAGCCCTCTATCCACTGTAACATCCAGCTGCCAACCAACAGATTTTGCTGAATATTAGAATCTGCCAGTAAGGTGCAGGAAAGTTTGGGGAATGGATAAGCTGGTGACAGGCAACATTCGATGAAGAACCAGGGGAGAATAAAGAGTTTTGAGGTCAGATAGCACTATTTCAAAGAAATTCTATATTTCAGGACCTCAGAGGTATGTAGTAGCTTGGAAGAAGGAAATTTTCAAGTACTTGTTTTGTAGGAACAAATCAGCCTCAATCTCATCCAACCTCATCACCCACAACAGCTAAGGCGTTCCTGTTCTTGACTAGGGGAGAGGGTGGCAGTCCTAGGACATCAGAATCCCGGGAGATTTGTGCCTGGGTTCAGAGAGCTCATCAGCAGGCACAGACCTAGTTGAAGAAGAAAGCTGCATGGAGGAGGTATCAATGATGATGCCATTGGCAGCCATGCATCTACCATTTTGGGTAACTATGAAGAGAATGATGAAGATAAGAGAGAGCCAGCAGGGGTGAGGAAGAAATTAAAGATCTCTATCTATAGTCATATGAAAAATGCTCTAAATCACTATTGATTAGAGAAATGCAAATCAAAACAACTGTTAGGAACCACATCTCTCCTGTAAGACTGGCTAACATGACAAAAGAGGAAAATCATAAATGCTGGAGAAGAGGTGGGAAAATAGGAACACTGTTATGTTGTTGGTGGAGTTGTAAACTGGTCCCGCCATTCTGGAGAGTAATTCCAAACTATGCCTGAAGGCTATAAAAATGTGCATACCCTTTGACCCATCAATACCACTTCTAGGATGCTATTCCAAAGAAACCACATGAGTGAGATATGGACCTGTTTGTACAAAAATATTTATAGCAGCTATTTTTGTGGTGGCAAGGGATTGGAAATCAAGGGGATGCCCATCAATCGGGGAATGGTTAAACAAGTTGTGGTATATGAATGTAATGGAATCCTATTGTGCTATAAGAAATGAGGAGCAGATGGACTTCATAATAACCTGGAAAGACTTATATGATCTGATGCTGAGTAAGGGGAGCAGAACCAGGAGAACATTATACACAATTACAGACACCTGGTATCTGTGATGACTAACTTTGATACACTTGGCTCTTCTCAGCAATATAAGGTTCTAAGACAGCTCCAAAAGACTCATGATAGAAAAAGCTATCCACATTCAGAGAAAGAATCACAGTCTGAATGCAGATTGAGACAAACTATTTGCTCTCTTCTTCTTCTTCTTCTTCTTCTTCTTCTTCTTCTTCTTCTTCTTCTTCTTCTTCTTCTTCTTCTTCTTCTTCTTCTTCTTCTTCTTCTTCTTCTTCTTCTTTGGTTTTGTTTCTTCTTTCTCACAGCTCATTCCATTGGTTATAATTCTTCTTCACAACTTGACTATCGTGTAAAGAAGTTTAATGTGAAGGTATATGTAGACCCTATATCAGATTGCATGCTGTCTTGGGGAGGAGGGGAGAAAATTTGGAACTCAAAAACTTGTGGAACTGAGTATTATAAACTAAAAATTTTTAAAATTTTAAAAAAAGAAAAAACAAATAAGAAATAAACAAAGAAACAAAAAAGAATTGGAATGATGCTACCTTATCCTCACCCCCTCCCAGTCTAGGGAGTCTACTATAATGCAAATACAACATCTCTTGGACAATACCAATATACTTACAAGTGGGACTACTAGTTCACAAGCTTCCTCTGGCTGTGTGGATGCCACTCCCACCCCCCACCCCCACCATAGGTCCACTCCACTTTTTGGGGAGCACTCTTTCCCCTAAACTACATGATATGCTCTCTCAAGATCACCTCAAGGAACCAAGACCTTCGTTGATAGATCCAGTAGTGGTTCTAATCCACAATAACATAAGATACAGACAAGCTAAATCAGCCATGAAACTTAATCACTCCTACTTATTAATGGGCCCAATTCCTCTCTGAAAGCCTGTTCATAGACATGTTCACACCTTACTTAGCTAAGGTGCAATTAAAGTCCCCAAAGAAGGCTAAGCTGATTAATCAATCCTCTATCTAGCAAATGTCCATTTAAAAATATTCATATAGTTCACACTTTTACAGGTGCTTCTATACCTTTTATGGGCTAATGAAAAGGATTTCTTGAATTCCAGTGACTTGGAAGTAATGTTACCATTGCTGCTCAGGACACATGGTTAAGTAGTTTGTGCAGGCTTCCTCTCCTCTTGACGTAGATTTCTTATTTTCTAGTTCACATTTTAAACCAACAGGTCATCAGATGGCCATCTTGTGCCTTCTGGAATGAACATTCCTACCAGCATAAATCTGACACATTTGACTGGTTGAACCTTTTTTTTCTAAAGATATTTTTCTGTTTCTCTGGAAAAGAGCCCACTAATTTCTCTCTGCTGTACTGAACACCTTTCCCACTGTATTATGAATCAGATGCTGATAAAATAGAATGTTATTCACTCTTAGAGGAAAAAACTGGGGAATCATGCTGTAAGAAACTTCCCAATGCCATAAATAAAAACAGCACTTACAGAATGCCTTAAGATTTATAAAGCATTTTACATGTTTTATCTCGTCTTATTCTTTAACAACCCTGGGAGGCAGGTGATAGCATTACACCCATATCATAGACGAGGAAACCAACACAGACCACGAGGTTAAATGATTTGCCCATGGTCACACAACTAGTAAGTGTCTAAGGTCAGATGTGAATCCAGGTCTTTCTGATTCCTAGTCTGGTGCTCTGCCCACCATGCCACTTCACTGTCTTTAATATGTATTACATCGTCAATGTGAGATCCTTCCTCAACGATGCAGATCACAATCTATTCACGCCTGCTTACATGGGAACATGCATGGCCAGCCAGTCGTTGCTGGCTATCCTATATGTATTGTCTCCTCCACGAAAAGATGAGCTTCTCTAAGGTAGGGATTCAGTGTCTTACTTTTCATTTTTATCCCCAGTGCTCTGTACATAGTAAGTGTTTAATAAATGCTTTATTCATTGATTCTTCTCGATGTCCTCTCATAAGTCACCCACAGAAAATTCATAGAGCTTTAGAGCTGAAAGCGACCTTCTTCGTGTGAGACAGGGGTGAAGGAGGATTAAGAGGCAGAAGGCATCTGAGTGATAGGAGATGGGGATGAGGGGAAAAGAGGGGGCTCATAGCAAATGGTCTTCATTTTTTTCTGTAAAATATGAGTCAAGGTTCTCAGCTAAGAGGACAGGGAGAGAGGGAGCCCTGGGAGGTTCGAGGAGGGATGAAAAGGTTTAAGAGAGCCCCTGTGGAGAGTGGGATAGTGAGTTGGTAAGGGAGATGTAAAAGGATTGCCTAGCAGCAGTGAGGGCCCAATTAAAGCTACGTAAATTTGTATGTGCATTGTTTTAACCACTTTCCCAATATTATCTCATTTGATCCTCACTACAACCCTTGGAGGTAAGTTTTATTATTATCCTTATTTTACAGAAGAGGGTACTGAAGTAGGCAGAGGTTAAGTGATTTACCCAGGGTCCCACAGCTAGTAATTATCTGAGACTGGATTTAAATTCCATTCTTCCTAAATGCAGGGTCCCTGTTCTATTCCCTGTGCTACCCAGCTTCCTCACCTTTTTTTTTCAAAGGAGAGGGTTGAAATAGACAATCTTTATAGTCCTTTCCATCCCAAAGAATTGGACTAAAAGCCCTTCAGTGAGGAGGGAAAGAAGGAAGGAAGGAGAGAGCAAGGGAGGGAAGAAAGAAGGAAGGAAGAAAAGAAAGAAAAATAGAAATGAAATAGAAAATTAAATGTCAGAATATGTTAATAAGTTATGTATGTGTCTTCTGACTCATTTGAAAAATGGAAAATTTGCCTATGTGGCAGGTGTTATGATGTAGTGGAAAGCCCATTGGATTTGCAGTCAGAAGCTTGAATGCTAGGTATGCTCCTTACTACCTATGTGCCTTTGAGAAAGTCTTTCTTCTCTTCTCTGTGGGCTTCTGTTTCCTCAACTGTAAAATGAGGGAATTGAGACATCTAAGATCTCTCCAGTTTGAAGTCCTTTGAAACCTAAGCTTTCTCATAAAGTTTTTGCTTAGAAAAAACCAGGAGAAAAACAGCCTCCATTTAAGCAAACTAAAAAGGGATTTTTATCTAGGAAAACCAAACCTGTACAAAACATACTGTAGGTGAACTGTTTAAAAAAATCAGCTAGAAACAAAGTCCACTTACAGCCTCTCAATGCACACTCAACTTTTCCTCTCAGTGACCCTAGCAGAAAAATCAGTGTGAATGGCATGACAGCTGTCCCTGACATTACTGATAGGACAAGAGGCAGGAGAACCTAGGCAGTTCAAAGGAAAATAAATAAACGAGTGAACTAACCTACTTTTTTTTTCAATTTGCCTGTGACTGGTTAGCCCAATAGGTAGAACATGTATTATCAGTGGTTTGGTTCACATAGAATATTTCGCTCTTTTTCCTACTGTGGTAACATGGAACCATGCTATATCTGAAGTCAAGAAGACCTGGGTTCAAATCCAGAATCTGCCACTCTGTGTGACCTCGGGTAAGTCACTTAACTATGCCAGGCTTCAGTTTTCTCCCCTGTGAAATGAGGGAGTTGAATTAAACTAGCCTCTCAGTTTCCTTCCCCCTTAAACTCTACAATACTGTATGAAACCGATTACAGGCAGCCATACCACCCTTTTTCTCCACCTCCCAGGCTCCTAGCTATCCATAGCAACTTCACAAATGTATAGGTTATAAGGGGCTTTGCATAAGGGAATGTGCAAATCCAACCATACTTCTGGCGAAAAAATAATTCAATACTTGTGTATTGAATTATCAACTTGAGTATTGAACTACTGACAATGGGCCAGATACAGAGTCTTTGTAAATAACCTTTCTGGCCTCAGTTTCCTCACCTGTGAAATGAAATGGTTGGATTCCATGACTTCCAAAGTCCATTACAGTTCAAAATCTTTAATTCCATGATCCTGTGAAAATATAGGCCACCCTTTGAGACAAGAACCACTGGCGTGACTCTTCCTAATCAGTTATTTTAACTTTTTTTAGGAAGGAAGGAAGGAAGGAAGGGAGGGAGGGAGGGAGAAAGGGAGGGAGGGAGGGAGGGAGAAAAGGAGGGAGGGAGGAAGGAACCAAACATTTATTAAACACTTGCTATGTGGCAGGTATTGTGCTAAGGGGATTTTAGGGATACAAATATAAGCAAAAAGAAAAGACAATCTCTGCCCTCAAGGAGCACCAACAGAGGAAGATAGGAGTTGAAAGGAAGGTGGGAGGAAATGAGGGAAGGTTTTGAAGTTGGAAGACAGGAATAGGATGGGGTGGGGAAGATTGGTCAAGGGAGTCCTCTACATAATGGAGGCTCCCAGATGTAGAAAACTGTGTAATGTGTTAGCAATCCCCAAATACTCACTGCCACAGAAGCCTGTCTTTCTAACATCAACAATCTCCCAAGGGTGTTTGTATTTAACTGAGAATCATGGAATACCACCATCTCAAAAGAGTTCCTAGTAACCTGAAGGACAATGGTAAGACCCATGGCTGTTGGAATAAGGTACAGCACATTACCAATCAACGCTAACTTGTGGATGAATAGTGGAGTAGAGACACCATCGAAGGCATGTATTGTGGAAAAGGAGATGAGTTGGCAATGCCATAAGAATAAGAGATAGAAGATGGGCAGCCTGAGAGCAACGCTGACACCTCAAGAAAGTTTAAAAACAACGACAAACAAACAAACACCAACATAGGAAGGAATCTAATGCTACAAGGTAGGTTTTCTATGGAAGATTTAAGAAAAGAATCACAGATGATAAGAAGGCGTGGAGGAGCTGTTATCTGTTCCAAGAGAAGCAACTCTCCCACATGATGAGATCACAGAACTGCCTAAGTGAGTCTTATCTCCTCCTACCAGAGCTGAAGTTTGCATAATGGTAAGGAACATATCTTAGCACTGTAGCCTCCTCCTACCTAGTACAATGGCTCAAACATAGTGGGCATGTAATAGATGTGTGTTGAAATTGTTTAAGGCGGTGGCTCAATGCCACCACCATAAACATAGAAAGGCAAAATGTATGTTTTTTCTGCCTTCTCTTTGCCCATATTCACAAATTCATTCATTAGAAAGGAACATAGGGCTTCGGCAATTCGATCCCCTAGAAGATTACAACAAAATCCTCCTATAATGGCTCTCTCCCCAGGAGCCTCTGAACTTACTATTGCCCCAGAGAGTCTGTTAGTGTCAGATAAAGCCAGAGGAATCTTCCACTCCTGCAGGCCACCCCACCTACTGGGAGAATTTGTTTTCTTAGTGTGCATGGACTGATCTGCCAGCTCAGTTTTCAGGTTAAGTCAAAGAGTTTGGTAAATAAGAAGAAAGATCTACAAAACACCCCAAAGCTCACATCAAAGGACTTAATTCAATTTCAGTTTCCCTCCCTCTTTAAAAACAAAAAGGTTCAGAACCACACTGACCCAAAGGCAGGAACTGGATAAAATCCACTAAAAAAAATTTTTTTTTAATTTCAAAGCCAAGCATAGGGGAGAAAAATGAAGACAATCTGTAATCTGAGGAGGGAGACCATGGGCACAAACAACACCCATCAGCTTTCCATTCCTTAACAAGAATGATGACCAGTTCTCTTCTTCTAGTCAACAACTCTCAAGAGCCATGGGACCACCAAGAGGCAATGTAAAGAGCCTTCATTTTGGAGCCAGATCTCCTTTTACTTTTACTACTTATATGGGTGACCACTAAGATTCCCTCAACCCCATTCTGCAGCTCTAGATCTTATGACATACTTACACTTCCTGTGTCACAGTCTGTGAATGGTAGAAGTGGTAACTGATGGAAAGGTTACCAGACACAAGCCAGGGGTTGAGGGAGTTGGTATCCCTCTTCTCAGTATCTAACAGCATCTTGTCATTCTCTGCTTCATCTGGAGGCTCCATTTGGCAGCCAGTCTGTACAACTGCTGTGATGCTCCTGTCTGTCCAATCTCAGTGGGACTTAGGGAATAAGGGTGTGAAATTCAAATATTTGTAAGGATTTTGGGCTTGTCTTTTTCACTGCTAGTGGCTGTCTAGAGAGATAAAATCTAGAAGACCTTACTTTCTGGTTGACATTTGAATGATTTAAGCAAAACATCTACACCTAATCAGACAAAATTTGTGTTAGTATATATGTTCATGTTACAAGGATGATAGGAAATTAAATTATTCTCTCCCCCACCAAAGACACAAGATATCCCTATAAACCCTAATACATGACTTAGCATACAAACAGCAGGTGGTAGATATCTAGAAAGCAGTGGGACGTTTCAGTCCTTGCTGTGGAGATAGAGGAGGGGTAGGAAGGAAAGACATCAGAAATTGTATATTCAATCTAGCTAACGAAACTACTGGGAGGAAGGTTTCATGCATTGAACAATGGATCATAGAAACAACTTATACTTATTGGCTTGTGCCTTTTCCATATGAAGAGAAATAAATAAAAAGAGTGTCTACACCTCAGCTAATGTCAATCAGCTGGCGAATGTTCACCAGTAATCAGACAACTGGCCGGTATGTGTTTTGATACTTCCTTTCTGAACTTAATATTTGCTTGGTGAATGACTGACGTCTTCAACAGGGAAGATACGCACCATTTCTGAGCCTAGTGGGCTAGGAAAAGGTGTTCTTAAAAACACCCCAAGAAATACATGCCCTTCTTTTTATTATTATTGTTAATGATAATAATGGTACCTAGCATTTACATAGCACCTACTATGTGCCAGGAACTGTGTGCTAAATGTTTTAAAATATTACTATCTCATTTGATCCTCACAACAACTCTGGAAAGTGGGTGCTATTCTTATCACCCCCATTTTATAGTTGAGGAAACTGGAGTTAAGCAACTTGCCCAAGGTCACATAGTTAATAAGTGTCTAAGGCCAGATCTAAACACAAATCTTCCTAATTTCAGGACCAGGGATATATCTGTTGCAACTCATAGCTACCTCTATAGAAAGGTGGATGACTCCAGGTGTGGAATATTGCACACACTGGGACTCACTGATTTCTGATTTAGTTGGTTTTACCTAATGTTTTTTCTTTGTTACAAGGAAAAGTTCAGTGTCAGGGGCACATTCAGAAATTACTGGTGTAAAAACAAAGATGTAAATAAATCTTTTTTAAAAAGCTACATGGGGGCAGGAGTAGGATTAAAGAATAATAACTGGCATTTATGTAAGGCTTAATTTTTACCTAGCACTGTATATACATTATCTTATTTAAGCCTTTGACACAACTTTATGAAGCTATTGTTCATCCTTTGTTTTCAAAGAGGACCAATGATATCATAGGGTGATGTCCTGGCTCCCGTGTGAATTGAATTTAAGTGAGGCAGAGTTGCACAAAGTCATCAGCCTCATTCTCTCTTCCAGAGTCATCAAAGTCCCCTGGCAAGACAAAAGTCAAGATGACTGGTGATGGCCCAGGATGCAGTGAGATGATCATGGAGTCTTCAATATCTGACCAAGCTCTGAGCGCTCTGCAGCATCTGCTTCAGCCACCTTCATGGCTGTTGTAACAAATTGTTCTGATCTGCCCATTCCTTCAGGGGAATTCTTCATATGCTTGGGATAGGCATCCCCCTAACTCATTGATGGGTTTGAGGCCGGTCGGTTATCCTCAACCTACTTTAAAAGCTCATCTGCTGAGATGCTTTTACTGGGGTGTGGTTGTTGCACATGCTACAGCTTCTCAGAGTCACAGGTAAGGGTTGGGTGATAGGTGGACACCAAAGATGCATGAGCAGCCCTGAAAAGGGCTCAGCAAGCCCCACCAGAGTTGTTAGTCCTCCCTGAACACCCCATACATCCTACTATGTGAAGTAGGTCATACAGGTATTCTCATTTTAACGGTGGAAAATCAGACCCAGAGTGGTCAAGTAACTTGGCCATGGTCGCTTAGTAAGTATCAGAGCAGAATTTGAACCCAAGCCTTCCCGACTCCAACTCCACCACTCTGTCCACTATGTCATAGTGCTTAAGGTAGATAGAATGATAACTTATTTTGCAAATCATGGTTACCTTTGCTTCTATATTATTAGACTATAAGCTCCACAAGGGCAAAGATGATGTCTTATGAAATCTATGTATCATACCTAAACTTCACATCTTATCTTTGTGTCACATAGAAACTTTGTGTCTTTCCCAGTGCCTCATGTAAGACTCTGCTCTATTAAGTAGTCACTTACGTAGTGTTTATTGAACAGTGGGATTTTTTTTGAATGACCTTCAGAGTCCTATATTCATTAACCCAACAAATATTTATTGAGTTCCACCTACACTGGAGTAGAAATTAACCAGGAAAAAGTAAAATGAATTTATTGACTTATAAAATACATTTTACAACTTTTACATCTTTAGAAAACGTTTAATATGCAATGTGTCCTCCTTTTGCTTCAATCTGTTTTATACAATTTGGCACTGAGTTCACAAGATTTCAACACATATTCTTTATTTCTTCATCATGAAACCACACATTTGTCACATCAGATTTTTAAATGTATCTTTGATGAAACCCATCTTCCCAAGTCTATCTTTCATTATAACCCATAGGGTTTTTAAGTAGGGTTTAAATCAGCTGAGTTTCCAGGCCATTGAAGCAGGTCTGTCTACATCTCTTACATAAATCTTTTAACCTTTTATGATTTGTAGTATGATACAAGGTTGTGTTGCATCTCCATTCAGGAATATCTATAGTTCTACAGCAATTCTTCTTGAGAATATGTGAATATATTAATCAGAGTTCATCATTCCGTCAATGAGAACAAGACTTCCATATCCCACTAGAAGTAAATAATCAATCCTCAAAACATTTCTGCATGGATGTTTTACAGGCTGGTAAAGGTGCCCACATCTTCTTATGGGCTCACTTGGACTTGTGACAGTGGTTTTGCTATAGTCTTGAATCAAAATACAAGTTTTATTAGTTACTTTCCCCAAACTATCTTTAATATTCCAGTCTCTGTTTTGTCATGCTCATGATAAGAATTTTCCTTCATAGCAAGGGTTAGCAGACACTTTAAAAAGTTAAGTCTTGCTGATTTTCCAATTTCAAGAATCCTGTACCACACTTTACAAGAATCAACTAGGATATCTCCAGTGACCAGGTTCCTCTGAAGATCTTGGCTTGTTTTCTGAGCATTAATCAGGCTACTCTGTAGCAACAGTTTGTCAATTTCTGTCATCGTTTTTTGTTTCCAACAAACTTTGGTACAACTAATCTTGTTTCATTGCGGGCTTGAATTTGGGATCCTTGAAATGCTCTCTTTCCCCATACCAACAGTAACTAAAAAAAAAGAGCTACAATAGAAGTAATATCCATTCGGAAAAGTTACATTTTGAAACCAACAAAAGAGAACAATGAAATGCGTGACATGAAATCAGAACTCAACTAACACAGAACTAACTAAAGGTGTGGGGGGGGAGGAACTAGTTCAATTGGGTTTTATTTTTTCATCAGACGTTCTGAGTCATTTTGGTGTCACTAGCAGTGCATGCATGACCATTGTGGTCACAAAATGAAACTATATTTTAAAAAAATCATTGTTTTTCCCAAGTAATTCCCACACTACTATAGATATGAGACACTTACTAGGATTGTGGGGGATTAAATGACAAAGAACAACTCTACTCTCAAGGGGATGACAATCTGGTGTACAATAAATAGGTTAAAAGTTGAATTAATAGATACGATATTAGCACAGGCAAAATCTACTCCTGCCCTTATAGTTGGATGGATTTCATGGTGTTAGGGAAAAGAGAAACAGTTTTAGCCTCAGAGGAATTCTGTTTCAATCTTGGCTCTGCTATTTGATACTACTTTGACCATTGGCAAATCATGGAACCTTTTTTGCCTCAGTTTCTCATCTGTAAAATGGTGGTAGCAATGGTCTATATGGCTTTTGCCCTTCTTCTTCTAAGGCAGAAGTAGAAGGCCCCTTTGTAACAACAATGTTGTTTACAGCTGCTGTGGGGGTGTAAAATCAATAATACCAGCACACAGGAGGGCTGCTAGCACAAGTTCTTTGATCTGCTTTTCTAAAGGGAAGCAACTTTAAAGGGTTTAATAATCTTACTTTAATTAAATATGTACATCATTTACTTAGTTCAGGGGGAAAAGTCAGCTCTCTGAACTTCAGAGAAAATACAAAGAGAAATTACAAGGAGGAATTACAAGCAGAGAAAATAACATAAATCAACAGACAGGGCTTCTAGCTGTCTGACCATTACATATATACATAGTTACCAGAGAGAAAAGCACCAGCATCTGGATTTTCAAAGCTGGGGGGCTCCTTAACAGCTATCCAGAGTCTCATCTAGCTACATTACATGAACATTCTTCCCATGAGTGAGCCCCAAAGCAAAATGCTAACTTCAGAGTATATATACACTTCTTCAGGGTCAGAGGGCATAACAACCCTCATGAGCCAGGCTCATGTGACTCAAACTCATGTGACTTAGGCTTTCTTGTGACTTAAGCAGGACATCAAAGATTTTTGATTCAATCAAAGGCAAGACTCAATCAAAGGCACTTGATTGCCTTAGTGCTGAGAAGAACTAGAACTCCAAAAGAAAAAACAGCAAAAAGTCCCACTTTGCTTGCCTTTATATCCTTCTACTTCTAAGTCTATGATCCTATGACTTTAGCAAGAAGTATAGACACTCAGGCCACAGCCACCTTTTGGGGGATAAGAATTAGACTCAGTACGAACCTCCCACACTGACTATTCCTTCTTCTGGGTTAAAGTTTCTCTAGGGATACCATTTGTCCTTGGTATTCATGGGTACTGTATGTATGTGCCTGTGTCTCTGATGAAAACAAACAGGACTGCCTCAGTGATGTTAAAACTTTTGGTTTGATGGCCACCATTTGTGGGGTCTGGGTATGTTTGACTGATAGGTTGGTCAATAAAATCAATTGATAAATATTTGTTAAGCAGTTGCTATGTGCCAGGAACTGTTAGGTGCTAGGGATATAATGTTTTTTTAAAGTCTCTATTCTCAAAGAGCTTATAGTCTATTGTGGGTGGGGAGAGACTACAAGTACATATATAAGTACATGCAAAATAATACAAAATAAACGCATGATAGGGAGAAAAACAGTAACAACCAGGGGAAGGGGATCAGGAAAGGCTTTGTGGTCTAGACCTATTGTCTGAGAATGCCAGAGAAGTATTTAAGCTATTTTGGCCCACTCAGCTGCTCATTGGCTCATTCTAGCCCACCAACCATTATCTCTTTGGGTATCCTACTGTCATCTAATTTCCCTTCCAGAGAGATGGTAGGATTCTTACATGTTTATCTTCTTGGCTAAAGTAAAGACTGATTCTTATTTTTCTTGTCCTACAAGGGCTGTGGTTAGTCATCAGGTTTATCATGGGCATACTGTTATTGTCTCCATAACGACCTAAGACCTCCAAGTTTTGACCACATAATCCTAGAGTTGCAGGAGGAAGGTGGCCTGCATTTTATGGTTTCAGTTCAGTTATCCTTTGCTATATAGCTGTCATAAGATGAAATCAGAGAGGTAGAGAAAGAGATGGATAAATAGATAGACCGACAGGCAGAGATAGATGGAGGGATGGATAGGTAGATAACTACACTGACAGGCAGAGACAGATGGATGGATAGATAGATAGACAGACGGACAGACAGACAGTCAGGCAGTAACAGAGAGAGAGATAGAGGGAGATAGGGAGAGTGGTAAGTTTGGGGCCAAGCAATGCATTTAGATTTGAAATGCCTACCTGGAAAGATGAAGCTTAGGACAACTTAACGTCTTCCTAGAGCTAGAGTTGCTCCATGACAACTTCCCTGGCCAAAGGGTAGTAGCTGGAAGAGACTGAGCCCATTAAATCAGTAAGGGGAGGAGGCTGGGGTGTTGTTTATTCCATAGGTGCAGAAAATAAGGATGTCCTACTTTCTGTGGCTAAATTAAATCATTAAAAATCCAGGGAAGCAACAATATGGTTATTTTGTAAAAGACATCTCCTTGGTTTCCGTCTGATGCTCCGTAATATGACAGCTTTGGCATATTTTAAAGATCACTAAATGTAGCTAGGAAGGAAAGTTTCAAAAATAGACGTGATACTGGGCAAGCTTTTAATGGCATAATGGAATTTCTGTTTTAATTTCTCTTTAAAGGAAGTTCCTGTCAAAAAGGGCTGAGGATCCAGTTAAAGATAGGTAGTACCAACACATGGAAAGTGCTAACATCTGATTTCCTTGGAAAAGTGTGGGAGTTAAGAAGGTGGAAAGATGTAAGAGAAAGATTATTTTATCAACTATTTGCATTTCCTCAAGATAGCAATAACTATCTTGTAAACTCTGTTCTGCTCGTTTAAGGTCAAACTCTTTATTTTAGCTCAGAATAAAAGGCTAAGCATTCTGCAATGTATCCCATCTATCTCAATGAGTCAGAATAGATACCAGTAGAAAAGATGCCCAAGGTGTTTGGCAGGCTTATTTGGGAGCAAGAAGAATGGGGCAAAGATGCTCCCCGGATATCTTCAAACAGTGCAGCCAACTTGGGAAAGGCTTTCAGAGAATGACAAATGCCTCCAAAATACACACTGTGGCCATCCAACCAAAGGATAGTCTTCAGTCTTCCACAGTGGGAAGGACTTATTAGAGATCCCTGCACAGACGCCTAGCATCTCTGACAGTGGCATCATCATTGAATACAAAGGACAATGGCATATGTAATGCACCCTGCATGATGAATAGCTTAATAGCACAGTGTATTAGAGATTTCAAGAACAGAGCATTTTCTTTCCTTATGGTAGTTGATGCTGACAGGATAAACAGAATTATAGGAGATCCACTGTGCTAGAAAGAGTATTACAAGTCACAAGACTTCGTGTGAATCCCAGCTCCCTGTTCGGCTTGCTCTGTGATCTTGGGTAAATCATTTCATAGCTTTTGGGACTCAGTTTCCTCACCTGTAAAATAGGAATAACAGCATTTATCCCACATCCCTGACAGGGTTGTCTTAAGGACCAGATAGGTCATGTAGCTAAAATACTTTCTTATAAAAAATATACTATATAATTATACACTGCTATTATTATTGTTGCTGTTAATTTCAAAATCCAACAAGAGACAGAGACCCAATAGCTGGATGCTTCTAACTAGAAAACAAAAGGAGGCTTTTTACATGACTCCATATAATTCTCTCACTTGTAATTCCGTCATTTTGACAGAACCCATGGTTTGTAAGACTTGTGTTTGTAATTTCGACCGAACTCCTGGATATTTTCTGTGTCTGACTCTTAAGTTTTGCATGAAATCCTTATTTCATAGATCGCTAGGACTGGAATAGACCCAAGAAGTCATTTAGTCCAGCCCCTTTATTTTATAGATGAGGAGAGGTTAAGTCAAGGCAAGTCAGCTAGCGTTTATTAAGTACCTACCATGAGCCAGGCACTGTACATGGTGCTGAGGATACAAAGTGGTACAAAACCAGACCAACCAAACCAAAAATCAGCCCCTGCTCTCAAGGAGCTCATAATCTAATGGAGGCATCTAAACACATATTCCCAGATGGATAATTTAAACATGCATTTCAATGAAGTCACTGGGACATAGAGGCCAATTTGGAACAAATGTGAGAAACCACAGCTGTTACCCATTAGACTTTACAGGAATAATAGATAGCATTTACATAGCCCTTTATGGTTTGCAAAGCACTTTACAAACATTATCTAATTTGATCTTCACAACAAGCTTGGAAGGTAAGTACTACCATTAACCTCATTTTACAGATGAAGAAACTGAGGCAGAGGTCAAGTGACTTACTGAAGACCACACAGATAGTAAATAGTTGAGGTCAAATTTGAACTCAGGTTTTCCTCACTCCAGGCCTAGCCCTCTGTCTCCTGTGTCACCTAGATGACTCTAGACCTGATGTACAAAGCATAGGAAGGCTGGGCAACTGGCTAGACATCTATAAGTGTCTATTTATAGAATTAGCCCATGCCTTTGGTTCTCCTTAACTGACTATACATGAGTCAAGTGGCTCTAACTCAGCAACTGATAGTAATCTCTAAAATCTAGTATCTTAAACTTGGCATTCTACTCAGAAATTCTGACCTTGGTCTCTTACCTTATGTCTCCTTTGTCTTGAATTCCTTTGCCTCTGATTATAGATTGATGCTCCAAAGTCATGCCTATGTATTGACTCCAAAAACTAATCTCAAGTATCAGTTTGAACCTTATAGGACCATGATAATGAACAGGTATCACTGAAGCAAAGAGATCCTTTGCGTGTCATTTTGACATTGTAACTTAGGTTAAAATCCTGCTCCAATAAACTATAATTCTAAATTCTTTTGTTGTAGTAAAATATTGTTAATTTGAATAAGTTTTTGCTAGAAAAAAACAGGCCATTGACCAGGGCCCTTGAAAATTTGTTGTCATACAGACACTGTTGTTCTATTGGGACGTGGTTTGTATCGCATGGTATCTGGCAGGCTGCATCATGTCTATGAAAGATTGCTTAATCTGGAGAAAAGATAGCTGCCATCTTAGCATCAAAAGAAAAAATGAATAGATTTTTCTAGATTTCCATAGCAAGCTACAAAGAACTTGCCAGTCTGGGTTTAAAAGTCAAGTTGAAAAATTATGCAATCATTTATTTAATCAAAGCTTTATTGGGTGCCTATTAAATGCATACAGTCTAAGTAAAGACTTAGCATTTATAAGCGCCTTGGTCTTCATGGTGCCAAACTTGAGGTTTGTAGAGTTAAATCTCCCTATTCACCCACTTGCTCAAAAGAAAAGAGAATTACTGTAGCCCTTTTGGTAATCCCTGGGACACTAATAGCCAGCAGCCTCAGAAGGTTTTATTTGGAGTCTGTTTAATGAAGCTCTCCTATTCAGGGCTTGTGTTATTTAGTCAGTTCAACTCAATGCTCAGTAGAGAAGAAATCTCAAAACAGACACAGGCCAACCTCTTCAGGCCTAGGCTGCATGGGGCATTTGGCATCCGGAGGGCAAGTCTGGGCCTAATCCACTGACTGTTCAAGAGCCAGCGGAGGAGCCAGTGTGTTGAAAAGCAGCCAGCACCGACTGGGGTCGAGCTCTGGCTTGTTTCTCTCTGGTTCTCTCCGCATTGCTGTTACTAGGTTCATGTGGTTTTTCCTGGCTTTCTTTTCCCCTTAGCCTCACCCACACCAAAAAGCACCAGCAAAAAAGATTAGTGTGAGCCTGAAGATTAACATCAGTGAAAAACAGAGGTCATGTTCTGGAGCCACAGCCTAGTGAAAATGGACCAGTCCCTTAGGTATTATTCATTCTGTATTGACTAGGTCATTTTACGAAGCCTTCAATTTAGATTCCTGCATTGCTGTTATTAATTCCTCATTTACTGTTTGAGTTCAGAACACAGGGAAATCAACACATATAACACTTCAACTAACCCAATTTTTAAAGTGTTTAAACTTTGAATTGTGCTTTGAATGAGGCCTCCAATTCCCAAATATGCCCAAATTTGAGAAGTGTTGCATAAGTCTATGAAGAAAAAAAAAGCCATCCTACTTCTCTTATGGATTATTAAGATTACAAGACACGTACACGATTCATAACTATTTGGAGACACTGTGGGAAGGTGAATCAAAAACAAGCTCAGATTTTTCTAGTGAGAAACTACCGAATTTTAATTAGCTTTGAGTCCTTTACTCTGCTGGAAATACTGAATCTCTAATCATCTGCTCAATAACATTACAGTAATTATAACAATATGGGAAAGGGTAATTTTCCAGAGTTCCACTTAGGGTGCTTTCATGAGCTTATTGCCAAGCAGGAAACCATGTCTAGTTCTGCTTTGGGTACCATACCTGGTGTCTTGTTGGTATTGGATAGATGTTTAATAATAAAAATGAGAATAACATAGGTTATTCCTTTTTGTATATGTGCATCGAGACCTGTTGTTTCATGCTGTGGTTCCCAATGTTTTTTCGTACTGTGAACCCCTTTCAACAACAGAAAAAAAATGTGTTGGTAAATTAATGCTTTACAATTATTTGCTACTTGAGGTAATGTTAAATAACTTTCAGCATGAACCTCTTGGACCATAATCATGAACCCTGCTTCCTTGGAAGAAGGAAACATTGTTTTGTTCTTAAGGTTCATGAAAAGACACACAGTGTCCAAAATGAGATACAGTCCCACTGTGCGCTGGTCAGACTTTGCCCTGGTTAGATAACACCTGCATATTGTGTTCACTACTGGGCACCACATTTTAAGAAGGACATTGATAAACTGAAACTCATCTAGAGGGGCAAGTAGGCAGGGGAAGGCATTAACAAGGGATCAGTTGCAGGAAATGGGATTTTAATTGAGAAAAGAGAAGATTTAGGTGACACGCCAGCTATCCATAAGTATTTGAAGGGCTGCCACGCAGCAGACAGATTAGAATTGTTCTGGTTAGTCCCAGAGAGCAGACAAGGAAAAATGGGGGAAAGTTTCAGAGAAATATTTCAGCTACTTGTAGGGAGTACCTGTCTACCAATCAGAACTGTCCAAAATGAGTTGCCTTGGGAAGTAGTGAGTTCCCCTTCACTGGAGGTTTCCAAGTGTAGAATGACCGTGAGAGGTAGGTTATTTAGGAGATCCTTATTCAGTAATACATTGAACCGGATGGCCACTTCCAACTCTGAGAGTCTGTGGTTTCTGCCCAGAAGGGCAGTGGAAGTGAGGGAAGGTTTCATGAAGAAAGTAACATTTGAGCTAAGTCTTAAAGGATGACTAGAAGGCAGAAACGAGATGGGAAGTAAAGAACAGATATTTCCAGCATAAATAACATGAGTGAAGGCAAAGAGACAAGAAAGCACTGGTCTCTTTTGCTGGATCATTATCCATGTCCCATCCCCTTACCAAGGATTCCCCTAAAGGCTCAGTCCTGAGGCCTCTTCTCTTCTTTCTCTATGTTCTCTCTCAGTGATTTCATCAGCTCCCATGAGTTCAGCATCCTGTCTCTACTCCTGGATCTAGATGTCCACACTTGTTCCTTCTCCTGAGCTCTGGTCCTAAATCACCTGATATGCACTTCCAACTGGATGTCCCATAGATATCTCAAATACTACAAAACAGAACTGGTCATCTTTCCCCCACAATCCACCCTTCTTCCATACTTCCCCATTTCTGTTAAAGGCCCCACCATCCTTTGAGTCACCAGGCTCCCATTCCTGGAGTCACCCTCAGCTCTTCACTCTCCTCCTTTAACCCCTAAGTCCAATCTGTTGCAAGTCTTGTCAATTGACTTCCACATCTTTCACATCCCATTCCCTCCTCTTCACTCATGTAGCCATCACCGTAGGTCACCTTTCACCTACTATTACAAGTGCTTCCTAATTGGGCTTCCCATCTTAAATCTCTCCCTTTTTCATTCCTGATGTACTCCTCATGTACTATCCACACAGTTGGATATTCCTAAAGCATAGTTCTGACCATGTCACTGCCTGCCTAAGAAGGCCCTCTAGGAGGAAGTATGAACTTTGGCATTTAATGCCCTTCACAAATGATATTGGGCATATTTTTTTAAAAACACCATAAATAAATTTTTATCAACATTTTCTGTTTCTTATATCACCATAATATCCCATGCATCCTTCTCTCCTCCCAGACAGTCTGGCCTAATTTTTAAGGCTTACTGCAATATATTTTTTCATATATTCTTGGTTTCTTGCTGAACCGATCCACTTGGTGCTTCCATTTTCTTTCTCCTCAAAAGAATGAAAGCTCCTTAAGGGCAGAGACTGTTTCATTTGGGTTTTTTATCTTTGCATCTTTGGGCCTAACACAGTGCATGGCACTCAGTGGTACCTAACAAATGCTTGCTGAATGAATGATTGAATCTTGGCTCTGCAATACGAGCATCTATAAGCAGGAGGATGCGGTTGGATTGAGAGGGAGCACTAGGACCCAGCACATACACTCTTCCTCACTCCCCACACCACAAAATGTACTCATTTTCTGCATGAGACCCTAAGTGGGAGGCTGGCCAGCATCAGCCAGCCTTCATACACATTGCTTCTCTAGCCCTAATACTCCAGAGCTGCAAGCTCCCAAACACTGAGAGCCTCTGCGTACCTCTCTCTCTCTCTCCCCTCCCTTCCTTCCTTCCCCTTTTGTCTTTCTCTGTGTCTCTCCTCTTCCTCTCCCTTCTCCCTCTCCCTCCCTCACCTCCCCGTCACTTCTTAAATGACTCCTTCTACTCTGCATGACACTCTATTTGTGTCTGGCCACAGTCATGGTTGTCCCAATCTAATACCAAATTCAAATAGTATTCCTTGTGTGTGTGTGTGTGTGTGTGTGTGTGTGTGTGTGTGTAAAATGCAGTTTTGGGGATCACCAAACTTCCTGGGCAGGGCCAAAGCCCTGAGAAAGAACCAAGTGATAGTCCCTTAGTCTATGGGGATCACAGGACCTCCCTAGGCAGGGTCAGACCCTGAGGAAGAACCACATGATAACCCCTAAGGAAGGCTGTGCAGACCACAAGACTCTAACTGTGGGGATTACAGGGCTTCCTAGGGGTAAGACCCTAAGGAAGACCCAAGTGATGGCCCCTTAGAATGGTTGTGGGGATTACAGGACTTCCCAAGGCAGGGTCAGGAAGTTAGCCTGAGATGGGCTTCCACAGCTCATTGCTTTCTTGGTAGTATAACCTTAGGAAGATCCATGTGATTTGACCATTCTCACCCAAAGAACTCAAGACCAGAGTGGGCAGAGGAAGGCGTTTTTTACACTCCTTGAGAGAGCGGGTGCAGTGCTCACTAGGAACACTCACACCAATAAAGCAGTGGGAGTAAGGGTAACCAGTTCCTCCACTCTTGTTTGAATTATGGCTGGTTTACATTCTTTACTTTTTTACATAGTTTTCTTAAGTTATACAGTTTATCTAGGTAGGATAATAAGGATGCAGAAGCAAAAGTGAAGTTAATTAGTTCTATCTTCCTTGTCTGAGTTAGGATTAGTCTACATTCTTTACTACCTTACCTTCCCTCTTTAACATATGTATATTATACAGATTAGTAGACCTGGACACTTGACCAGGACCTAACCCTTGAACTGACATGATAAGCTTGGACTGATTTAACCCGTTTAGCTTCTCTAGCTTCCCCAATCCCCAGCTAGCCACTGTCTTGGTAGCTAAACTTTAACTCAGCTATATGGATAGCTTCTGTGGGAGCAAAACCAGATACCATACTATCTTTTCTTACATATGTATGTATATGTATATGTATATGTATATGTATATGTATATTCACCGAGTCATCTGCTTTGTTCTGTGGCCTCCTCCTTGCAGTCTCAGTTTTTCCTCTTGTCCCAAGCCTCTCTGTTTGTACCTCTTTGTCTCCCTGCTGCTGTCCCTTGGGCCCCTGGGCCCCTCTTCCAACAGCCTCTTCTTTTTCTCCTTCCCTCAGTGCTCAGTCAGGTGCTTATAGCTCTTTTTAATTCTTCTCCTTCCCTTTTCTGCAGGCCCAGGGTTTGCTGACATTCCTCTTCTTCCTGAAAGCTGCTCCTGGGTGTTCTTCCCTAATTCCTCATGTACTCCTTTCTGGCCATGCCCTAACATAGATGATTGCCCATTCTCCCCTTTTGCTCTAACTCCATCTCACTCTTTACCACAGAAACCTTATCCCAAGTTTTCTTAATGTCTTCTTTTCCAACCAAGGATTGTCCTTCCCCCAAGAGACTAAATAATGCCTAAGAGCCAGCTGGCTGGAAGAGGATATAAGTTCCCCTAAGGCAGAAACAGTTTCATTTTTGTTTTGTTTGTTGTAAACCCAGAGCTTAACACAATAATTTGTATATAGTAAGTATAGTAGGTGCTTAATAAATGTTTGCTAAATTGTTGCATTGAAGAAGGGCCTCAGTCCTTTTTGCTGAGGTTTTATTTGAGGGGCGGGGGGAAGAAGTTGGATTGTCCCCTCCATATTCAGAGGCAAGGGCTTCCTGATTTCACAACTTTAGGACCAGTAAGATGTTGCTTTTTTCTTTCCTAGCCCTGAAGCCAGCAGCCCCTCTCCTCTAGAGCAGAAATCTCTATGTGGAGGCTATGGCATGGCCCCAAGAGGTGTGTGATGGACCAGCTGGAAGATGGAAAGATGGACCATATCCCACCCTCATCACAATAGCCAATTGTGGCCTTATCTCCAACACAACCATATCAACCTTTATTCCCAACCCATCTTCACTCTGGCCTCTGCCATATTTTGCCAGCTCCTGGCCATGCATCTGCTCCTTCTGAGCTAAGCACCAGCCCCTCAGGGCAGCTATAACCTAAACTTAACCTGGGCCCCTACGACAGCACATACACAGGTCCCACTGAGATACTTCCTCCCTCCAGCAAACTTACCTCTTCCTGTAAATGATCTTGTGGACATGGCTGGTGCCATGAGAACCTCAAAGAGAAGGTTCTATTATTTTAGACAGAGATCGGTCAGTAAAAACCTCCTTCCTGCCATTCTTTCAGGTGAGATAGAATGAGTCAAATATTATTTTATCATTATCTCATCCTTTTATATTTCTATTTTGTGTAAGCTTTATAATATATGTATTTATTAGTACAATATAATGTATAAATAGATAAATATATACATATTGGAAGTATGTGCTCATTTTTAACTGATTTTGGGATTTGTATTGAAAATAAATTGTTGACCAGTGTCTAGGGACTGTAGGTTAGATTTCCTATCATTCCAGAGGTATCATGGTAGACTTCCCCACCTCTCCATCCATCCCAGTTCAATCCAAGGAGAAAGGAATTTCCCAGATCTCCCATTCAGGTAAGGCAGCACTGTTTACACATAGTGCTGCCCCATACCAAGGGACCCTGGGGTCCAATTTTCTGTATTGAAATATGCATCCTGGGATTTGAGGCCTTTGTCTGACTCCTAGTGGTCACTTTAACTATCATCTTTCCATAGTCTCCCTTTTCTTGCTCCTAGCACTAGGAACCCTGGTGGGCTAGATGATCCAACACAACATGCCAACAGCACAGGCCATACCAAGCCTTGCATTGGAACTTGTGCCAGGAAGCACCCAGCTAAAGGGGTCTGCACTTGGTTGCTGGAGATATACAATTTAGAGGCATCTGTGTGGAGGTAAAGGAGCAACATTAGTCTTTGCCCCAGCAGCCACCACCCTTGCCATTTTTTTTAGATTGCATACATCAGGGCTTCTTAAACTTTTCCACTGGTGACTCCTTTAGCTTTTCTTATACATAGTGGTTCTAAGTGTGAGTTCAGAATTTAGTGAGATTGAGTCAAGTAGGAAGTAATCAAAAAAAGACTTTTTTTTTAACTGAATGAATGAAAAAAACCCAGCCATATGTCAGGTGTTTACTATGTGCCAAGCATTAGAGGACTTGCCAAGCACTTGCTAAGTGCTAAAATTACAAGTACAAAAATGAAAATAGTTCACACCCTCAAGGAGATTATATTCATATAGGAAGAGACAACACATATGGGCATAACATCCAGGGAAGGAGTATATTGGCTTGGAAAGTTAATGGGAGAGTGAGTGGAACTATAGGGGAGCAGACTAACATATCCCCTCCAATAGTAATGGCAAAATTCATTTGATTTCTGGAGAATAACAGCAAGAACACCAATACTTAATGAGGATATATATTGGTTGGCCCAGCTCTCTCAGTGTCCCCACCCATGGGGATACAACAACACGGATGGCAGCAATAATCTCCGAGGGAATTAGAAGTCCATCTGAACCAGAGATCTATATCTTCTCTCTGGCACTGACTTCTGTAGGCTTTGAACTGATCCCCCAAATGGACCTAATGCCCTATTATGGCGCTACTCATATCCTTGTTCTGAGACTCCATGACTAAGGACTATCCATGCACCTTTAATAAGTAGCAGAGCATTGGGTGCTTTCTCTTTCAACTTCAGAGTACTTTGTAATGCCCAGCTTTTATGTGTAGGCTGGAGAGGTGTGGGCCAATGAAAAGAACAAAAGTGACTTGGGGGTATTCTGGCCATGGATCTGCTGGGACTAAAAAGAAAAACAAGCTAGGAAGATGTAAACTGGTCCAAAGACATATTGGCACTGGCTATCTTATTTTAATATAGATGAAACATTTTTCAAGTCAGACAGAGAAAGACATAGGCAGGCAGAGAGACAGATGGACAAAGAGAGGCAGACAGATAAACAATGGGAAATAGAGAAAGGCCAACTGAGAGAGAGGCAGGCAGACAGGACAGAGGAAGGGATGGAAGAGGCGGAAGGTAGACAAAGAGAGACTGACACAGAGAGGGGAAGAAAAAGGGACAGAGGGCACAGAAAAAGAGAGACAGACATGGGCATAGAAGAAGAAAGAGAGACAGACCAGGAGGGACAAACACAGGCAGAGAAAAAAACAGACAGAGAGATAAAGAAAGATGGACATAGACCTAGAGATGGATAAAGAGAGATAAATAGACAAAAAGAGATACAGAAGCATACAGAAAAATAGAGAGACAATCAGAGGAGAAAGAGAGAGAGAGAGAGAGAGAGACAGAGAGACAGACAGAGACACAGACAGAGACAGAGAGAGACAGAGAGAGAGAGAGAGACAGAGACACAGACACAGACACAGAGAGAGACACAGAGACAGAGACAGAGAGAGACAGAGAGAGAGAGAGAGAGAGAGAGAGAGAGAGAGAGAGAGAGAGACAGAGAGAGAGAGAGAGTGAGTGTGTGCAGAAAGTGACTGTCAGCACAGAACAATGGAGAAAGGGATTGGGAGAAGTGGAAGGGGAGGGAGAGAGAAAGACAGAGTGGGGGTGTTGCTCCATGGACCTGGAAGCAGCAGCAACTGCAACAGTAACAGCAATGGGTATCAGAATACCGAAGGGAAAAAGAAACAGGCAACTATTGAACTAAGGAGTAACCAGGCCCAGGGCCAAAATGTGGAGGGCCAAATTCAGACCTTGACTTTCATCGATATTGTGATGACTATATAGATCTGGAGGTGGGAGGAAGGATTTCAAATATCTAGAAATCTTGAATCCTGTCCCTTGTGGTAGGTCACGATCTCTGAGGCGCACAAGGACCACCAGACAGGATGGTTTCTTGACTCTATCAATTCCAAATTCTTTCCTCAAATGTTGATGATATGGTATGTTGCTTCCACCCAGTAATACTATAAATTAGAAGAACTCTGATGGTCCCCGGGAAAGGTGGGAACTATCAAGAGGGGTAGAGAAAAGATGAGTAGAGTGTTCTGGATTTTTATGTGTTGAGTCTAAGTCCCTTCTGTGTTTACGTTCTGTTTTTGATGTCTTGTCATCCTGAGTGTTTGCAGGATAATTGAGGGCATGGTTTGGGGGGAAGTGATATTCTCAGATGTTCTCAAGTGCCTCTTAGGTAGTGGTAAAATGAGCCAGATACCAAAGTTCCCAGGATTTTCTTGAATGGGGGCAGAATGAGCCAGAGAGATCTTTTAATTACCCAGGTTCTCACGCCAGGAGGGACACCAACACCAAGGTTACAGAGGTAAAATTGTGGATGTTGATAATACTGCCAAAGGAGAAGATACAAGGAGAAAATCAGGCCAAGGGAAGAATTTTGGGGAACATTCCCTTTAAGTGGGAAGGAAGAGGATAAGAAGTCAGTGAAAACAGGAGCATTTAGAGAAAGCTGAGGAGAGCAGGGGAGTCTGGTGTCACAGAAGCTTAGGGAGGAGACCGTATCAAGGAAAGAGCGGTTGACAACATGGCAAACTACCAAAAGGCCAAAGAAAATTTTAAAAAGTGAGAAAAGGCCATGGATATGATGATAAGGATGTCATTAGTGACCTTTGAGGGGACAACTTCAAGAGTCAGGGAGAGGGACCAGATTACAAGAGACTGAATAGAGAACAGCTGGTAAAGAAGTATAGGCAGAAATATCAGCTTGCATGCCATCACGGGGAGCAGACAGTGGAGGGAGGGGGAGAAAATCTAGAACTCAAAATCTTATAGAAGTGAATGTTGAAAACTAAAAACAAACAGATAAAATTAAAAAGAAAAGGAATTACAAGTAGCAATGTAATCAATGACACCACATTTTGAGAAACTCTGCACCCAAAATTAAGTCCACTCAGCATATTCATTGCATTCATTATTATTATTTTGTTTTGCACTTAAAACTCTAAATATTTTAATAAATATCTACATATTACATTAAAAAAAAGAAGTGTAGGCAGAGACCATACTACACATTTCCAGGAATTCACGGAGGAAAAAAGAAAAAAAAAAGATGGACTGGTAACTCTTTGGGGTAGAAGGGTAGAGGTTAAGATTTTCTTTAGGACTGGGGAGATAGCAGCACATCACATAGTCCATCTGTGAGTCAAGGTGCATGCAGAGAAGAGTGAATTTCTTGAGTCTTCATTTAGTATCAATTAACTTTTAATTTAGCTACCATTCTAAGAAGCTTGGAAGAGCAACGTGATATAATGAAAAGGTCACTGGATTTAGAGTTCAAAAGACTTGGGTTCAAATTCTGACTCTAATAGAACTGTTTGACAGGAGGAAGACACTGTACTTCAGAGTCTCAATTTCCTCATCTGTTAAGTATATATGATAATATTTGTATCCCACAGTTACTGCGTTTGGAAACTGTACAAGGTGCTATAGAAATTTTCATCTGGTGATGATGATGGTGGTGATGTTAATGGCAGCGATGATTAGTCATTTATATTTTGAACAGGCCTGCACAACCTGCGGCCCATGGACATGCCAAAGGATTTCAGGAGGCCCATGAAAAATATAGAGGATATCTTCTTCTACATTTTTTGTGGGCCACCCGAAATCCTTTAGTGTGCTGTAAGTGGGTTGCAGGCTACAGGTTGTATAGGTTGTACAGGCCTGCCCTAGAAGAATGGAAGATGTGAATTGGAACGAGGTGGTGGGGGGCCCTATGGTGGCTTAGACACCAAAGTCAGGCATCTTGAGAGCTGGAAGAAGTGTTAGTTCTCCATGAGGAAAGAAAATATGAACTGTATTTTGAAGAGGTTCCATTCCTACATTCTCCATTCCTTCTTTCTTCATAGTTTTTTTCTTTCTCTTTTATGTAGGCTGATCTTAAATTTTTACTCTTAAGTCTCTGGGATGACACACAATCTCCATAATCAGTTTTCTAAGAATTTCCCCTACCACAAATAAACCCACTCTCTGGTGTTCTTGAACAATTCTTTAATCTTTGCCCTCCCTATCCCCCAACCTCCACCCCTCAATCCACAAACTACACTCTGCTTCCCAATTGCTCATTTCCCTTTATCAGCTGTTTCCCCGTGTTGGGAAAATTCCACTGCCTCTATGCTTCTCTTTCCTAGACCATTTTATGCTCCCTTTCTCAGGCTCTTCTCCCTCTCAAGATTTGCCTGATATCTTTGAATTTTGAATTTGCACACTTTTCTCAGGAGATCCTGCATAGCCTGCCTAAATTTTGGCTGTCTTCCTCTGTTCTTCTTTATCCCCAATCTTTTTGTTGACCTCCTTCTAAGTTTCCCCTCCTGCAAGTTGCTTATTCATTTACTTTTTATGGAAATGATTGCAAGTGGGGAATATGAAACTTAAAACTTTCCCCCCTCCTAGCTTCCTGGCTTTCCTTTGTAACCTAAAACGTCATTCCAAAGGGAAGATCTGAGTTCATCCACAAACCCTTGACGTGAATCACAAGGCTCTTCCCACCCCACTTGCTTAACAAATCTGAGATAAAACTCCCATGATTTCTAGCTTTTCCTTTGTTCTAGTCTTGCCTCGTCCACTTTTTTTCCAGTTACTTGATAATATTCACCTCTGTCCACCTTGTCACAAATCTGTCTATGCATAGAACCTTATTTTAAGCTTTCCCCTTTTCTTCCTCCAATCCATCCCTTTGGCTGGCTTCACCATTGCTCCCTTCATGTATGTCTCTCATTCGTTAATCTTCTGTGGGTGTTATGTCTCCTTTCCTCATGGATCTCAGTACTGATGTCTCAGTTGAAACTCGCACCAAATTTTAACATATTGCTGAAATCCTGAGTTTTTACTAAGATACGATTAGATCCCATACCTTTCTGATTCTAAATCCAGAGGTCTACCCACAATGCCAGACTGAGAGAATCACACAGAATGAACAATCATTCTATAGTTATGTGTACCAGTGGATAGAATGTTCACAATTAATGTGCTCATGGATTCATTGAAGTATTGAAGCACAGAGAGACTGGTTTACATCGTGATGTACAAATTGTAAGCTTATTGAGATATATATATGTATATATATGTGTGTATGTATGTATATATATTGTTATTATCATGCTCATCCTTAAAGTGGCTTGCTTTCCTTAAGAAAGGATCTATATCTCTCTTGTCATTTGTGTGTTAGAAATAACTACTTGTAGTCCGATGTTACAAAATCTAAATCTTGCAAATGTAGTGGGAATTATCTACTAAATTATAGTAGTGCATTTTTGAAACACAGTAATACAGCTGTGGTTTATCACCTGCCAAATCCAACCACAGATAAAATAAGCCTCCATCTAATGTGATTAGAAGGGCAATAAATGTACCCTACCAGCTGCTACTGAGATATGTATATGTAGAAGGAAGGCTCAGTTAAATATTTAACATGGGGCAGTCTTAACAGTCAATTAACAACTTGGGCAAGTAATAAATCAATTCTTAGCTGCCAGAGAGAACAGCACCGAAGGGAAGGGAACACAATATGGTTTAGTTTCCTTGGTAGATGAGGAGTTGGGAAAAGGTGCTAAGGAGGAGAACAGGCCTGGAGATGTAGCCCCAAAGAAGGCCTTGAAAGAGCACCCAAACACCTGTGTAGAAGAGGCACCTGGAAAGGATAAAGTCTGCCTAGAGGCAGGAGAGTGGGCAGCTGCCTGCAGGGTATAATTTAAGGCAGGAGTTTTTAAACTGAGTCCTGTGAATTTGTCTTTTCAGTATTTTGGTAATTGTATTTCAATACAATAAGTTTCCTTTGTAATCTCTTGTATTTTATGCATTTAAAAACATTATTCTGAGAAGTGGTTCCTGACCCAAGAAAGATTATGCTTTTTTTCCTTTTGGCAGGACAAACAAGGTTAAGTGACTTGCCCAGGGTCATAGCTAGTAAGTATCAAGCGTCTGAGGCCAGATTTGAACTCAGTCCTCCTGACTCCAGGACCAGTACTCTACTCACTGTGCCACCTAGCTGCCCCTGGGATTCATTCATTCAAACTTATATACAGTACGAATGTAAAGTACACCATGGTAGGTTGCTACCTAACTTCCAGAATCCCTACCATTAAGGTTCTTACATTCTAGCAGGGGAGAGAAGATATATACATAGACCATAAAGCAAAATATGATAAATGCATGAAATGAGTACACAGTGCTGCAAGATCAGATGAGGAATAGTTTATTTCAAACTTGGGCTTTGGGGGTAGGTATCTGGAAAGTTTTGTGGAAGATCACCTATTCCATGTGCCTACTCCAAATTTCACTTCCACAGTCTGTCATAGTGCCTGACATTCTACCTCTAGAAATTAATTTCCCTGAGTTTCGAAGGATTTTTAGTCTTAGAGATCCCTACCGAAATGCAATACTTCTGAGGGAATTACTTAATTTATTAAGCCAAAACTGGGGTGGGGGAGGATAATGTCTGCACAGGAGCAAGATCTTGTAAGAACAGGCACAGTATTAGTATTTGAGGGGATATATTAATGTATATGATTATAGTAATACTATTATACATTTTAAAGTATATTGTGGTTTTCAAAGAAAATTTTACATCCTTTATCTCATTTGATTCTTATAATAATATTTGAGGTAAATAGGACATGAATTATCAGCTGTAGAAAAATAAAAGAATATTTATACAAGTACTTGTGATCTTGTCAGTATGGAGAACTTCATCCGCTGAGACAGATCACAGCCTATCTATGATTAAGTAGCTATGTCCTAGAGAGCTGTTTGAAGCATAAAGTGGTTAAGTGACCCTCCCAGGGTCACTTATCAAAGGTAGAACTTGAACCCAGGCCTTCTTGCTTTCAAGCTAAGGACTCCATCTATTATAATATGGTGCCTCTAGATATGGAGTATTAAGAATGAATCCAAAATCATTCAGACTGTAAGTAGAAATGCAGAGGTAAGATCATAGCAGAAGTCATACAGTTAGCAATGCTAGAAGGGAAACGTCTAGTGGCCTGATGGAGGCTAGAAAATCAACATAGTTTAAAATGCAGACTAAGCTCAGGAGCTAACCTTGATGAACTACTCAGAGTTTAGGGACTGTGTGGGGCTAATCTGAAGCCTGTCTGAGAAGTAATCAAACCCCCCAAGTTTCTGAGGCAATACTGGTTCACCAGTCAAGCAGGAGCAAGAAAAACTGAGAGGGCCACTCTGTGGTTCTTTGCTTGGAGTGGCTTGGATAGACTGACAGTTGTGTAGTCTATAGCTTATCAAACTTTACACATGTAGTAGAGGTTGACTTCTCTCAGGCAAATCTTTGATGATGAATCTGATTAATTCTTGGTTATATAATTTAAGGGGATCAGTTTAAGGTAAAGAGACCAAGGCATCATGACCTTGTGAACCTATTAGATCTTTAGATCCAAGGTCAAAGGTATTACATCAGTCAGAAGTAATAGCTTATCTCTTCCCTCTGTATCACACATTATATAGTAATCTTTGGCTCAGTTAAATCCTTGATAATTCAACTCAATTCAGCAAGCATCTACTGAGTACCTGCTGTGTTCACAAGACGATGTGCTAGGTGCTTAGGGGTACAGATAAAAAAAAAGGAAACCATTTTTGCCCTGAAGGAGTTTAGTGATAACTTTCAAACATCAAGCTATTTGCTAGTAGGTGCTGGACAGGGAGCTAAAAGACTGAAAACAGAATCCACCAGTTTTATATCCTTGTAAAACAGTAACTCAGAAAAGCTAAAACAATCAGAACTAAACAGTAATTCCAAAACTCCAAGTGTAGGGGGTTCTTAAGAAATGATGGCACTGCATCGCTATAGTGAAATTTCTTAGACTATAACCTCCACAAGGGCAGGGGCACCATCTTATTTCAACTTAGTATCTCTCCAAGCATCTACTAAAATGCTCTGTACACAGGGATGTGCTTAATAAATGTTTACTGACTAGACTGAGTGTGTTGGTAAGCAAAAATGGGCTCCTTAGCACTTAGTTCAACAAGTGCCCTTGAATAGTTTAGCTTTTGTTCCCTTTGAGTAATTCATTGAGCCTTACTAGGTGCTAAGCCCCAGGCCCAAATCCCTATTAGGTGTAAAACCTTAGTGGGTTTTGGATTGGCAACTAAGGTGGGGCCCAAAGTGGGGCTAACTCCAGGGGAGGGCCTAGTTTACATGTCTGGGAGAGCAGAGGCTTTTAGACCACATGGGTTTAAGTCCACCTCTTTGTGACAATTCTAGGTCACATGGGTGAGTCGCATGTGTGACTCACCCCTGACACTGAAAAAGATATAAAAACCAGGGGTTGGCTGTCTGTTCCTTGGAGCTCTCTTACCCACAGCAGTGGTGGCGTGTGACTCTGGGCCAGCCCTTGTTCTGAGCTCCCGGGCTGAACCTAAATGTTGGTAACTATGAATCTGCTATTGGTCTGTCTGTTGATATTTGTAATTTGTTTGTATTTTGTTCTGAAGTTCAGGGTACTGACTTTTTCCCCTGAACTAAGTGAATGCTGTCTGTATGCTGGATTAAAGTAAACTTGTCAACCCCTTCACCTTGCTTTCCTTAGTTAAGCAGATCAAAAAGACCTGTGCTGTTGGCAGCTTTCTGGGTGCTGGCTGTGGGTGGATCTTACACCCCCACAGAAGCTGCTAGCCGGATTGTTGAAACACTGAGATATCTGTGTTAAACACTTAACCCTATGAACAAACAGTGTTATGTGGCAAAAAAAAAAAAGTTAATAAAATCTTGATAGCTGCATTCCGGTTTGCCTTAGAACACATTTGAAATATTGTATTCAACTGAGGGGCAGGGAAAATGGTGTTTTTCTTTAGGAGGGACATTGACAAATTAGAATGTTTAGAGGAGAGTATCCATGATATTACAATGACTCAAAACCACATCATATGCTCAATAGTTGAAAAAAGCATTGGACATGGGTGTCCTTTCCGTCTCTAGATACCTGTGATCCCATGATACTATGAATTGGGGTTATTTAGCTTGGAGAAAGGAAGACTTGGAAGAGACATGGTAGTTATTTTTAAATATTTGAAGGGCTGGCCCATGGAAGGTTATTCACAACTTCAAATCAATAGGCATTTATTACATGTCTATTGTATGGCAGGCACTATGACTGGAGAGGGAAGAGACAGGCAAATTAGAAACTATTGCAATAGGGAGGTAATGAGGGGAGAGGTAATAAGAGCCTAAAGTAGGAAAAGGGGTCAATCAGGTATGAGTGGAGAGAGGATGAGAAGCCACTGGCCAGGAATGCTGGAGATAGCACCAAATAGAGGGCTGGACTGGGTAACTTCTAAGGTCCCTTCTAACGCAGAGAATCTAATGAAATTAACCACTGTATTTCTATCCTGTAGGAATTCTAGAACAGTAAAGTGACTTTTTTGGTGTGTGTGAGCAAGGGTTTTAAATAAGCAACATAAGAAGAACAAGAAACTAAACTCCTACTGAAGAACTTGCAAGATAAAACAGGCCAATGGTATGAGGTGACCTTGGTTGGATGCACTGGTTGTTGTATTCTAATCTTGAATCTTTAGCAAACTCATTGTGTGCACATTGCATTTCTCATTCACATCTAACAGGTACCAATATATACCAGTTAACCACTAATGTTTAGAAAGCACTTTAAGGTTTGCAAAGTGCTTTACATATACAGCATTATTTCATCGTATCTTCACAACAACCCTAGAGGGAGGATGCAATTATCATGTGCCATTCTACAGATGAGACAATTGAGGCTCAGAGAGGTTAAGAAACCACTAGTAAGTGTGTGGGGGAGAAATTAAACTCAGGTCTTCCTGGCTCCATGTTTAGCTTTCTATCCACTATGCCATTTAGTTGCCTTAATATACAACCTTCAATAATTATTAAATTAATATAATTAAACTTAAAATAATTGAACTTAATTTTTAATCAAATTTAATCATTAAAGCTCAAAACAACACTAAGACCTTTGGAACACTCTGCATTTGGTTTCTCTAGGGAAACTGTATTCTTCATGCATGGGCTGCAAAGGCCATCTGACCTCATAGCAGTCATAATCTGGGCTACTTCTCCCAGGAAGTCTAAAGAAGCCCGGGCTTCAGGAGGCTGCCTCATTGTATCTACTACTATTGTTACTGTTGCTTTGTTATTTAACTTTCCCACATGCGTAACTCACAATGAGGACTGTATCTTTAAGAGATAGCTCAATGCTTTGGAAAGAGCCCTGCAACCGGAGCAAGAAAATTTTTTGCGAGTCTCTGTGACCTGGTACAAGTCGGTTAGTCGGCCTGAGTCTTAGTTTTCTCATCTATAAAACTGCAGTCCTGAATACTTAACACTGATGTGAGAATCAGATGAGATAATGTACTGAAAGCGCTCTGGGGACTTTAAAGCCCTGTATAAATGTTGACCATCACCATCATCATCATAATCTTCTTCTTCTCCTTCTTCTTCTTCCTCTTCTTCTCCTCCTTCTCCTTCTCCTTCTCATCTTTGTCCTTCTCCTCCTCCTTCTCCTTCTCCTTCTTCTTCCTCTTCTTCTCCTTCTCCTCCTCTTTCTTCTTCTTCTTCTTCTTCTTCTTCTTCTTCTTCTTCTTCTTCTTCTTCTTCTTCTTCTTCTTCTTCTTCTTCTTCTTCTTCTTCTTCTTCTTCTTCTTCTTCTTCTCCTCCTCCTCCTCCTTCTTCTTCTCCTTTTTAAAAATTTCTTCTTTTGTGGCAGTGGGGGAAAGTTTCCTGGAGAAAGGCTCCAGATAGTGTCAGTGTCAAAAACCAAAGATGACTACCCATAGATGAGAAAGCCTGGGTTCAGATCCTAGCTCTGCCATGAACTAGTTATGTAACTTTGGACAAATAGCTTCACATCCATGAGCTTTGGTCTTGCATGTGCCACCACAAGTTTTGTTTGAAGAACAGAGGTGGCAAAGTACATTGTTAACAGATCCTAAGTTATCAGAGGTAGAAGAGACCTCAGTGACTATCTGGTATATGTCCCTTCATTTTACAGTTGAGAAAACTTAGACTCAGCTAGGAAGGGGACTCCCCTAAGGGACTACATAGAATTTGGGCCTCCTGAGTCACAGTCTAGGCATTTTCTACACGAAGTCACCAACCACAATCTTTCCAGTAAAATGCAAGAGCACCAGACCTAATTATTGTCCCCACCATTGCACCCCAAGGACTACTAGGCCCTTTCATATGCCCTGCCAATTATGCCTCCATCCCCCTTGGCCTCATTTTCTTCTCTGATGCTCCATTCTCCAAAGGGCTGGGCTTTAGCTTCTCACTTACTGATGCACCCTAAGGATCCTTGGGGTCCTTCCAAGCACCCTATACACCGATATTTGTTTTCCCCCTCAATCAGAGTATGAGGTCCTCGAGAGCAGTGGCTGTTTGTATCCCTAGTGTTTAGCACAGTGCAAGGTATCACTAAATCACTTTTAGTTCACACTTATTTGTGTGCACATCACGTCTTCCGGTAGAATGCAAGCTACCTAAGGGCAGAGACTGTTCCACTTTTGTCTTTGAATTTCCAGTGCCTGCACCCGTGCCTTGCACATAGTAGACTAGGTGCTCAATCAAGCCATGGTGAATTGAATATTCTTCTATGAATCAAAGTTATTATCCAATGTGAATGACAAAATTCAAAGGGAATCACATTTTAGCCTTTATTTCCTTGGGAGAGAAAAATGAGATTGGAGAAGAATAACTGACTTCTTTTGATTGCCTAACAGTCATTTGGGGCCGGGTGAGGGGGGAGTTGAGGATGGCAACCCTCATATTTTTGGCAGGCTTCCAGAAATAGTTTCCCCAAAAGTTCATTTTTCCACATGAATGATTTGCGTGTCCTTTTTTTTTCCTTCTGTACTATACCCTACCACGGAGCTCAGAATTCTTGGCATCACCCAGCCTAGTTTAAAAATGCTAGCAACTAGACCTTTAGATACAGAAGGCCTCTAGTTGCTGTCTCACTGCTTGTCTTTGTTCTGAGAATTTTCACTCTCCCTCCAGGCTGCCTCTCCAACACACCCACACTTCTCAGTTAGCATGAAAAACTGGGCATTTGTATTCATTACGGCCCTTTTCTATCCCTACTCTACTGGGTGGGTAAGGAGAATTAAGTGATAGAGGTGAACTACATTTCTTCCCAAAGAAGCATTATTTGTTTTAAAAGGCTGCCTGATATTTGGACAGCATTGCACACACAAGTGTGGGAAGATTTGCCTTTGTTAATAACCTTTTGGTTGATGGGTCAGTAGACACAGGTAGAAAGGAATTAGGAGAGCATAGTATAAAGAGTAACAATGCCACATGCTACAGAAGGGCAGGAAAAGCAGGAAAGGAGGTTGAGGATCCCACTGGTTTTTATGATTTCACTTTTATGATTGCACTATTCCCTTTCTTTTCTTGAAAGTTCTAGTTTTGTTCTAGTACTTCTGAATAGGTCAGAGCTACTCTAGAACTCCATCCCCAGGTTTGCTCCATTCCTTTCTTCTTTTTACTTGCTTCTGTCTAGAACAAGGAAATTTGTTCCAAGCAGGGCAAACTCCTAGTTTTGCCCTATTGTAGGTGGTACAGTGAACTGGAGTCAGAAAGACGTATTTTCCTGAGTTCAAATCAGGCCTCAGACACTTACTAGCTGTGTGAACCTAGACAAGTCATTTAATCCTGTTTGCCTCAGTTTCCTCATCTGTAAAATGAGCTGGAGAAGGAAATGACAAACCCCTCCAATACCTCTGCCAAGAAAACCCCAAATGGGGTCACAAAGAAGCAGATATGACTGATAAATGACTGAACAACAACAACAAACCCTGGCATGAGATGATGAAAAGAAAACTGTCCTGGGACTACCTCTCCTTCCATTTCCCCTGAATCCTGCTTTCTTACTATCTAAAACTTCAAAGAGGAGGGCCACGCCTTTGGCCTCTACATCCTATTCACTCATTCCCTTCTTAACCCCTTGGGTACCAAACAGGACAGTTGGACCAGGAGCTAGGAAAAGTGGGCTTGAGTCCCAACTCTGATGCTTACTATCTGCGTAATCTTGTCTAGGTCTTCTTGAGAATGCTATGACATAGCACCAGATATGGTGCCAGGAAGAACTGGGCTCAAATCTTGCCACAGACATGTACTAGTTGTGTGACTCTGGGACAGTCATTTAGCCTCTTTATAGGTCTCAGTTTTCTCATCTGTAAAATGGGGGGGTTGTATTCAGTGACCTCTAAGAGCCCTTCCAGCAGTACATCTATGATCCTGTGGCCTTTTTGGATGCAGTTTCTTCATATGCAAAATGAGGTTGGACCTCATGACCTGAGGTCCTCCCTAACTCTTGATCCTATGACCATGATACTGAAATTGGTCCTTAGGGAATCACCAATATCACCTGTCTTGCCAAAGCCTGTGGCCTTTAGCTCCAGCCCTCATTTTCCATAATTTCCCTGCATTATTTGATGATGTTTGCCAACTCCCTCACCGCTGAGACTCTTTTCCTCTGGCCTCCATGACAAGATACTGTTCTGCATTTCTTCATTCTTCCCCCACTCCCTGTTGCCTGCACTGTCTTCTCTTCCTCCTTCTATCCTATTGCCAAAAATCATCTCCACCACTCATCCTTTGACTCTCATCACTTTGGCCAGACTGATCTACCTGGCTGTTGATACCTGTCCCTATTCTCCCTAAGTAAGCTAATGTCATAGAATCTGAATCTTTGGAGTTGGAAGGAGAACTGGAGGTCATGCGGCACAAACCATACCTGAAACTTGGATATACTTTATAAAATCCTAAACAAATGGCCATGCAGCCTTTTCTTGAAGCTCTCCATGGACATGGAATTCACTGCCTCACTGGGCAGCCTATTGCACTTTTAGGTAGTTCTAATTGTTAGGAAGTTCTTCATTATATAGTAACTTGCCACCTCACTGGAAGAGAGGGAAGGCCCTCAGGCAGAGCCGGAGTGATCACTTGTTAAGGATGATGTAAGAGGGAATTTGTCTGGCAGCAGGCTGGACTAAGTGACCTTGATCACTGAAATCCTGTCATTCTTCAAATCTGTGGGTTGAAATCTACCTTCCCAAAACTTCTGCTACTAACTGGATCTGATTCTGCTCTCTGGAGCCAAATGACATCAATCTGATCCTTATTCTACATGGTCATTCTTCAAATATTTGAAGACAGCTAACATGCCCCTTTTGAACCTGCTCTTCTCTAGGCTAAACATTTCTCTTTCTTTCAAATGATCCTTAAAATGCATATTTTCAGTCTTTCCTAACTATCCTGGTAACCGTCCTTTGCAGGCACTCCAATTTGCCAATATCCTTCCTAACATGTGGCAGCCAGAAACAAGGAGGACACCAGAGATGTAATCTGACCAGGGCACTCAGTAGGATTATCACCTCCCTCATTCTGGACACTTTTGCTATTAAGGCAACCAAAATTACATTCAAAGTTTTGTCTGTCATATGACACTCATAATGATCTGTCAGTCTATTAAAACATCCAGGTTCTTTTTCACATGAGTTGTTATCCAGGGACATCTCCCTATTCCTATACTTGGATAATTAATCTTTTGAAACCCAAATATAGGACTTTACATTTGTCCCTTTGAAATTTCATTGTATTAGAATTGCCCCGTTGTTCTAACCTGGTAGAGATCTTTTGGTATCTCGATTCTATTGTCCAATGTATCAATTATCTCTCTTAGCTTTCTATTATCTATTAATTGGATAAATGTCACCTATTTGAAGAGCCAGGAAAACAATATTCATAAATAGCCAAACAATACAAATGGCAAAATAGCTATTGCAAAACAATTGAAATGGAATGTTATATAATTATAAAGCACAAGTTTAGACCCAAAGAGTAAATATGAGAAGACACCTCCCCTGCTCTTCGGGAAAAGTTGGCATCCATGGATGGGAGACATTGTCTATAAGGTCAGATTATTTTGAAGAGTCGGTAGGTCTTACTCAGTTTTTTCCTTTTCCTTTTTTTCTTTCTTTTTATAAAAAATAATCTTTGATGAAAGGGATGACTCTCTGGAAAGGGGAGGAGAGACATAGGGAGAAATGTAGGTGAAATATCAGTAAAAATCCATTGTTAAAAATATACCACCTATTCCCTCATTCAATTTGTTGCTAAAAATGTTGAGCAAAGCAATACCAAGAGAAGGTTCAAAAGGGACATGATAGCTGTCTCCAACACTTCACTAGAAACTTCCCTTCAAGTTTTCATCGAGAATTAATCAATACTCTTTGTGTCTGATTGTTCAGATAGTTCTAAAGTCACCTATCCATCCAGTCCATGGGACTCCATTTTGTCCATGAGGAAATCATGGGTGGTTTTGTCTAATGCCTTGCTGAAATCCAGTTGTACTAGGTCTTCAGAATTCCTTCTAATCCCTAAACATAACTTCTGTTTTAGTCAGATCTCCCCTTTTATAGTTTTAAAGTCATTAGTAATAATATTGTAACAATATTAACTTACAGTTATATAGTACTTTAGGTTTTGCAAAATATTTTCTTTCTTTTTAAAAAAATTTTAAGGGCAAAATACAATGGTATGGCCATCTCTTTATTCTGAATGCTACACATCTTGTAGTACAGCCCAAGTAGCATTCATTCCCTTTGTCAGTTTCTTTTCTTTTCTTTTTAAAGTTGAAGCTTAAAGACATAGACAAAAAGAGAGAGAGAATATTTCCATGTACACAGCACAACATAAAAAGAGAATTCACTATAAAACCATGAATTTACATCTCACATTGTTTCCTTTTTATGAAAAACCATATAAGTGCTACGCATCATTTTCAAAGCTACTCTGCTTTCTATGCTTCCTTCTAAATTTTCTTTTATTCTCTGTTGTGAGTTTTTTATATTTGTTCCTCCCTCTTCACCCTACCTAGAGATGGATACTATTAGACACAAATATGTATATATTTGGGGCAGCTAGGTGGCTCGGTGAGTAGAGCACTGGCCATGGAGTCAGGAGGACCTGAGTTCAAACCCAGCCTCAGACACTTGACACACACTTACTAGCTGTGTGACCTTGGGCAAGTCACTTAACCCCGATTGCCCTGCCAAAAAGCAAAAAATGTATATATAATATGTATATATTTATATGTATGTATATACATACATACGTGTGTGTATGTGTGTGTGTGTGTGTGTGTGTGTGTGTACACGAAGAGAGAGAGAGACAGAGACAGAGAGAGGATCATACTATAAATACTTCTATTAATCAGTTCTTTCTCTGGAGGCAGATAGCATCTTCCTTCATATGTTTTCGAAGGGTACTTTCAATCAATCATTAATTGGTCAATCAATAAATATTTTATAAGTACCTACACTATGCCAGGCACTGTGCTTTACATATGTTATCTCATTTAATCCTTAAACAGCCCTGAGAGGTAGGTACTAGGGGTATCAATATCTCAGGTTTATAGGTGAACATTTATAGCTGAACATTGAAGCTCAGAAAGGCCAGCTCCTAGAATACAGTAGGCACTTAATAAATCATTGGTTACTTGACTGTGGGCTGATTAAATGAATTGCTAAAGATGAGAACAATCAGCAAGTATTAAAGAAAGAATTCCAATCCAGGTCTTTCTGGACCCCAGTTTCAGGGCTCTTTCCATTCTGCTTCCCAATTCACTCATTCACTAATTCACTCATTCATTTATAGAGTTGAAGATCTATACGTTTAATAGTGAAATAGACTTCAGAGGTCATCTAGTTCAAGCTCCTCGTTTTATCCATGAGGAAAATGAGACCCAAAGACTTGCCCAAAGTTATAGTGGTAGTAATTGGCAGAGGCAGTGTATGAGGCCAGGTCCTCTAGCCTCTAATCCCCCACTCTTTCTGCTATATCCTCCTATACTTCATTAATTCTAGCAATATATATACATATATATATATATATGTGCATATATATATGTATATATATATATATATAAAACATCTACTAAGCATAAACTATTTTAGGTGCTGAGGGAGATATAAAGATAAATAAACCATAGCCTCTTCTTTTTAACGAATTAGCAATGGGTTGGGAAGAATCAGTAATAAGAGGTACAGATAAGCATAGCACATATTAGCATATAAGTACATAAATATAATAAGGATGCAGAGGCAACTAGGTGACTCAGTGGATAGAGTACTGGGCTTGGAATCAGGATAAGTTCAAATCTAGCCTTAGAAATTTCCTGGTTGGGTGACCTTGGGCAAGTCACTTAATCTCTGTTTGCCACTGGAGAAAGAAATGGCAAACTGCTCTAGTATCTTTGCCGAGAGTCACACATGACTGAAACAACTGAACAATGCAAGAATGGTACAAGGTACTATGAGAGCAAATACAAGAGTGTAGTAAGTCTCTTTTCTAGACACCCTTCCTTTGTTGTCCCCTTTCCTAGAGTGCACTCCTGTCTTGCCTTCAACCAACTACTCAAATCCTGTCCATTTTTCAAGGGCCAATAAGTCCTATCTCATCCCTAAGGCTTTCCTTAAGGATTGATTTTTCTAATGAATCACAAAATATATTTCTGCCACCCAAAATGAAAACACCTCCCTGTAATTTTACTTGCCTACATATGTATATATGTATATATGTATGTATGTGTATATATACATATATACATACATATATATATGTATATATGTATATATATGTATATATATGAATGAAACAATGAGGTAGCTGCTCCCAACTTTGAAATTACTGTAGTTGATGACCTAACAAGAGAATAGGCAGAGAAAATCAATTCCATCAGAGGCTGGGGTGAAGTGGGGAAGATAACTTAGACAAAACTATGATCCAAGAAAAGGCAAAAGGTTGCAGAAACTGCTCGACGGTGGCATCCTTCATTATCACATCTGAACCTACCTCTTTTTAGAGTACAAGAGTTCTTAGCCTGGGATTCATGAACTTTATTTTTTTATTTTGAGAACTATACTTCAATATAATTGGTTTCCTTTATAATTCAATGTATTTTATTTTAATGCATTCTGAAGAGGGGTCCAATGGCTTTGCCAGACCTCCAAAGACACAATAAAAGGTGTAAGAATCCCTGCTGTTAGAGTGCAAAGTGGTATTGTCTTTGGAGAGTAAGGATGGGCAAACTGGGCCGGGCCGAGTAGGGCACATAGGTAGGAAGGATAAAATGGTAAAGTTGCGGCTCATCCATAGGGCTGGCCTTATGAATAGACGAAGATTCCTCCAATGTTGAATATTACCTGAAATCCTACCAATAGTAATTAATTGGGTCAATTAATTGGATCAAGTCAGTCTCATATTTTAAAATGTCCTGACACTTTAAGACATCCATCATTCACACCTTAATGTGAATGAGGTGCCCCCCCCCCCCCAATAATTTAGTACTTATAGATTCCTTTTGCACGGTTTGATAAAAAAATTTTTCTTTGTGTTAGTAATCTCATTTTTCCCCATAGTATCTCAACCAGAATTGAGAACCATAACAGCTACTCAAATACTTGTCCAATTGAAAAGATTTTTTTTTTTACCATCAGACAGGAATAAAGATCTTCTTAGATATGAGAGACTTCAAAGAGAAAAGAATGATTTCTCAGCACAGAATGGGAAAGGGGGGAGAGATGAGATGAGAGGAGACTAGGGGAGGGGAGGGGAGAGGTTGTAGAATTATCAGATCAATGCTTAATACAGTCAGGGTGAAAAATATTGAAAGAGTACCTAAACACAGATGCTTAAGAGATGTATGCTTGTTAAATAAATACTTAGTAGATAGACAGACAAATAAATAAATAAGAAGGTGGGGGAGTATATTTTGGAGGGTGGGGATGAGCCATACTGCAAACGGACAGCTCCTATATCTTAGCAGGCTACGGTGATAGTTTAAAGACATTTTAACAAGGACATATAGCATAAAGACAAAGCTCTAATGACCTACCCCTGGAGGTGACTAAAAGGATGCAGAAATAGAATAGATACATTACAAAGAGGAGATGTTTCTTGCTTTACTGCTGTTCTGTCTTTGAAAGAAAAAGAAGTCCAGTAGAGATAGAAGCACCCAATTATCTGAGGAAGCTGCTTCAAGAGGAAAATAGTTTCCTTTTTATTATGGTCAGAATATATGCTACAAACATAGAACCAGGAGGGAGCCAATTCAGGGATAGCTGCTCATACAGACCTCAGAGCTACTGAACTTGATGTTGAAGGAAACAAAATTGGATTCCTGTTTAATATTATGACCAGCTGAATATAATCACACCCAGCTGGGTTACTTTACTGAAATATCAATCTATTCTCTAAACACACTCCCCTTTCTCCAAGTATAAGGGAGGCAGTCCATGCTGTTCTTTGCATTTCTGTATGAAATTCAGGTTTTACCCTTTCACTCATGTGCCATGGAAATACCTGTGAGCCCAGATTTGTAGCAAAAGTCTAAGAAACAGTTGATTTCTTCCAACCCAACCCATAGTATTTTCTGTTTCACACCTTTAACATAAAAGAAAAAGAAAGAAAATGTTTACCTGGATAGATCCCTGCTTCCGCTTGTGGATCTCAAGTAGGATTAAATTCACACACACACACACACACACACACACACATACACACACACACACACACACACACACACACACTCCAACTCCCTCATCTGCTAAGAGCTCCTTAAATCCCAAGGTAGCCTCAGATAGCAACTCTAAGTTTGGACTCTGAATAGAGATGGTGTTATTTTAGCCACAAGATTTCTAGTCTGTGGGGAGAAAAAATGGAAATAGAGTATTTGGTGAGTGAAAACTCACATTTCCTTCAAGTAAGATGAACTATTTCAAACCTGATTTAAGTACTGGAAAGAAATATTTCAAGAACCTTCAAATCAATTTCATTAAAACCCACATGCTAAATGATGGGAGAAAATTCCAGAGGAGTAAAAAATATAATTATGGTCTGTCCTAATTAAAAGACATATGTGGAATGTCATGTCATGCACTGACCAAGGCAGAATTCAATCATTAAACTAGAAGACAGATCAGCCTATGGAATCTTGGACCCTTCAAAGTGGAAGCCAGTGTCACTTGTTATTACAATGAAGCTGATCCTTAGAAGGGTATGTATGCAGGAGGGGGAAAGGTGGGGAAAGTCCAATGAGTGCTAATAAGTACCTGGACCTGAAAGAATGATCATCTCAGAAGACCAGATAAATTTAGTTATAGGAAAATCTGCAGGCTTTTACCAGGCCATGAGTATCAAAACTCTGAGGCATATGATTACAGAGGATAATCATACATATTTGTGCCTTCCTCACCTCTGAAACAATTTAAAAAGCTATCATTTAGGTCCAGCCAGTGGTCTTCTTCCTCAGCATTTTGGCAAATAAAGCCTACCTTTGGACTCAGAAGGGGGTGATTTACTGCACACCCAATCAACAGCCAAGACCAGAGCGGCTAACATGGCCAGCTATCTTTTACAGTAAAACCTTCCAAAGCACTAAAACATTTTAACCTTACCATTGGCCCAACTGAGCTCACTCTACCAGTAATCAGGACCATAACTCAGGTGCACAGAGAGCCTTTCATCTCAGAGGATCTCGAGGTGCTTTTACACCAGACCGTAAATTACCACTTGGACAGGGATTGCTGAAATACAGTCACCTCTGGGATGAAATATAAACGCCGGCTAAGCAGCCAGCAAGCAAATACATGGAGTCAGCTTGAAACAATGCTATTAGCAGGACTAGCAGCCAGGAAGACTGCTGAGAGATAGAACATAATATATATGCTAAATCTAAGTTGGGGGCAGCTGGCCCTTGGTGTTGGGACCTGCATTCCTTCGGTGAAGTGGAAAGCTAGAAGAAGATAGCCAAAGGTGGGCTGGGACAAAACTGCAAAATAGGCAAAGTCTTGGAACCCACAACTCTCCCTTCTTTACTCCCCCCTCCCAACTTTTTTCTGTTTAGTAACCAGCTTTTCCTTTTTTTAAAAAAGTTTTTTGTTTTTTAAATCATCATCATGACTAGATATACTACACACACACACACACACACACACACACACACACACACACACACACACACACACACGATTGAACCCTTCCTTGTCACAAAGGAAAGATATTTAAGAAAAAACCATTGAAACCAAAACTGCATCTGACAATGGATACAAAATTATGCCCTGGGTTGTCTAATCTACTGCCTCTCTGCCAAGAGAAGGGAGATATGTTTCATCACAAGTTTTCTGAAACTATTATTGGTTGGGGTTTTTTTTCTCAGTACTCAGAGCTCAGCTTTCTTAGGATCATAAATTTTGAGCTAGAAAGGAACTTGGAGGTCATCAAGCCTACCTCCCCCCTTCCATCTTATAGATAAGGAAACTGAGTCCAGAGCAATTAAGTGACATCCCCAAGGTTACAAGGATAATAAATAGTAGAGCTAAGCTTTAGAGGTAATTCCTTTCATTCTGAATCGAGCACTGTTGCCACTCCAACAACGATCTTTTCCTTTACATTGTTGTAATCATGTGTATATTTCTTTAGGTTCTGTTGATTTCACCCTGCATTCATTCATTCATTCATACAAATCTTCCCATGTTTCTCTGAGTTATTCCTATTTGTTATTTATTATGGAAAAATAATATTCAATCACATTCATATACCACAGTTTGTTTAGACATTCCTCAGTCAATGGAGACCCATGTTGTTTCAAGTTCTTTGTTCCCACAAAGGACTACATCATTCCCTTCTTAGGTATATTGTATTCTCATAGAATGTTAGGGACAAGCTTTCTAGCCCCTCATTTTACGTTTGAAGACACTGAGGACCAAAAAGGAAAAGCAGAGTTGTTTCCCTTCCATTTTTTTAACTTCCTGGAAGAGGTAAGTGTCATCAAACAAGATTTGATGAACATATATAGGCAACAGTTATATTTTCCTACTTGCTCTGAGGAAACGTTAAACTAACTCATACCGAGGAGTAAGTGTGTGGATGATTTGGATGGATGGGTGAAGAGTGAAATCAACAAAACCAAAAGAACAATACTCACAATGACTATATCAATGCAAAGGAAAAGGTCATTGTTGGAATGGTAAGACTACTGCATTTGGAATCAAAGTAATTGGATTGGAAGCTCAGCTCTGACATTTATTGCCTGTGTAACCTTGGGAAAGTCACCTAATCTCTCTTGGCCTTAGTGGCTTACTGACCTCTAAGTTCCTTTCTAGATCAAAATGCATGATCTTAAGCAAGCTGATCTCTGAATAACCAAACAAAAAAACCACCAAAAAAATCCAAACCCAATAATAGTCTCAGAAAAGTCATAAGGTGCCATCTCATCCCATAAGTATTTTAATTTGGAGCAGCCTTGAAGCTAATAAGATCATTTCTGGTAAGGTTAAGTAATGGAAAGGCTGTTAGAGAGGGGGAAGAAGAACCTTTCTGAATACTGATAACTTCATGATCATAAGTGCCTCCTACTCTGCCTATTTATAAGGCCAACACCGTGTCATTTTTCCATCTCTTTTTTCTTACTTCGGGAGAGTGTTCCTTCCACTCCATTTGTTCCCCACTCTGCTCAATCCCATTCCTGGTTATCTATCCCCTCTCTAAAGGTCATACCTCCCTATTCCTGTACCAGGACATAGATCCGTATGGGACTATGAAGGGTGCCACCTATTATGTCCTACAACCTCTGGGCTTTGTTTAGGATTCCATCTTACCTAGGTTCTAAACCTAGCCCTATCTTTCCCAGCTGTAGCCTCAGATGGAATTAGCTTTTTCTCCCCACATACTCTTTTATTAACTGATCATCTATTTTTAATTTGGGGATAGAACTGACTCATTCAATGAAAGTTACAAGGAGGCAATTACAGTTCAGCTAGAAGAATCTCAGAGTACCAGAGCTGGAAGAGACTTCAAAGGTCAGTAGATCCAATCTGCACATGAACAAAAGGCCCCTGGAGACCATTACCTACCATAAGTGGTCACCCAGTCTTAGAGACCTCTGCATCCAAGTCCAATTCAGCTGCTGCCTCCTCTAGGAAATCTTCCTTGACATCCACTTGAAAGCAGCATCTCTCTCCTTCCTCACATTTCTTATAGCACTTCACCTGGACCCTTCCTTTGCACTTTTCTCACTTTCCCCTATAATAGGGTCATAGGTCACAGGAGCATGGGTTTAGAGCTATAAGAAATCCTAGAATATTCAACAAACCACCCTTCTCATTTTACAGAAGAGGAAGCAGTCAAACATAACTAGCTAGTAAGTGTCTGGGGCAGGTCTTCCCGAGTCCAGTGTTCTATTCACTATGCTACTGTCCCCCCTCCCTTCCCCATTGTAGGGGTGAGGGACCTGCCGCTTCGAGGCCACATGTGGCCTTCTATGTCCTCGGGTTCTGCCTTTCGACCGAGTCCAAGTTTTACAGAACAAATCCTTTTATTAAGGGGATTTGTTCTGTGAAGTTTGAATTCAGTCAAAGGGCTGCACTTGAGGACCTAGAAGGCCACATGTGGCCTAGAGGCCCCAGGTTCCCCACCCCTGGATAGATGCTCCTTGAGGTCAAGGCTTATATTGTATCTACCTTTGGATCCCCAGTCCCCCAAACAAGTATGCTGCACATGGTACTTATTGAATCACCAAGTTCCCACTGCCTACCAAAAATAAGTCCATACCTAAACGAAATCCAGCCTGGAATTCAATATGGTGCTGACCTACCTTTCTAGCTTCGAGGCCTATCACTCCTCCCCATGAAAACATGGAAGCGTGGTGTAGAGGAGACAGTGCTAAACTTGTACTCTATTGAGACCTGGGTTTGAATCCTCCAACAATTATTGGTTGTGTGATCATGGGCAAGTCCTGAACCTCAGCTTTCTTTACCTGTGAAATGGGCTTAGTGCAATCCCTCTTACACAGTGAATGTTGCTGCAAAGGTTAAGTGGGGTCTATGGAAAGTGCTTTGAGAACATTGAAGAGTTATATAAATGTCAGCTATTTCTGCGAACATCACAGTCCCTGAGCTGGATTCCCTGTTATCTGAACATGCCCTTCTGAGCTACTTTATTTCTATGCCTTGGCTTGTTCTGTTATCTGTGCCTGAGATTCCCTCTCCCTCCTTCTCATCCCCGACCTCTGCCTACTGACATCCTCCACATTCTTCAAGGCTCATCTGTGCTCTGCCTTATCCATACCACAAATGGCAGATTAGATCCCTCTCTGGGAGCCATAGTTTAGAAAGGGCATCGATAAGTTTGACTGTATCCAGAGGAAAGCAATCAGGAAGGATCTTGAATTCATGCCACATCAGGCTCTTGAAGGAACAGGGAAAGAGATGACTTGGGGGGACAAGAAAACTTTGTTCAAGTATTTGAAGGACTGGCACATCAAAGGAAGGAATACACAATTATTAAGTGCCTACTAGGTGCCAGGCTGTGTGCTGAGTGCTTTACAAATATCATCTCTCATTTGATCTCCACCACAACCCCAGGAGGCAGTGCTATCATTACCTTCATTTGGGAATTGAGTAAACTGAGGCAGACAGAAATGAAGTGACTCACCCAACTAGGTGGTGCCACAACACATAGAGCTGGTAAGTGTCTGAGGTCTTCCTGACCTCGGCCCAATGTTCTATGTGCTGTGGCACCATCCAGCTGCCTCTGGGCTGACAGGTTGTTCAGTTCTTCTCCAGAAGAAATAATCAGGAACGACACACGAACTTTACAAAGGGACAGATAGAAAGTAAACCTTCCTAACAATTATAGCTGTCTCAAAGGGAAATAGGATCCCCCTCCCTTCTGTTGATGATTGCCATCACCAACAGAAGCTGAAGCATCCCTTGTTGGTTGTGTTATAGGCATTCTGGTTCACTTATAGGTTGAAATAAATAACCACCAAAGTCCCTTTTAACCCTGAAGTCCTGTGAAATAGCATCTCCTTTTTAATCTTCCCTCATCCACCTAATTAGATGTGACTTCTTCCTGTGAACCCTCATGTCTTTTGCTTATAACTTACATGGCAGGAGGCCATTATATCATAAATTCTAGTTTTTGGTATACCTGTATACTAAGCACAGGTGTACATAGCATATTTCATTAGGCTGTTTCCCAAGGGACTTAATTATTTTGATTTTTAAAGTTTAGTTAAATTGATTACTCAATCACATGGATATCATTTTAGTCATTGAACTAAAGACACTAAAACTTATCTAGACTTATCTTTTAAAAATTGATCATCAAACATTACTTTTTAATTTTTCTTTATTTTTTGTTACATATTGAGTTCTGAGTTGTCTCTTTCCCTCTATCCCAACCCTGCATTGGAGAAGGCCAGCATTTGATATAGATATATATGTGGAACCATACAATACATATTTCCATATATCAGTTCTTTCTCTGGAGGTGGATAGCATTTTCCTTCATGAGTCCTTCATAATTCATTTGAATGTTCCTATTACTCAGAATAGCTTAGTCATCCACAGTTACTCTTCAAGCAATACTGCCATTACTGTATACAATGTTCCCTTGGTTCTGCTCATTTAACTCCGCATTATTTCAGGGAAGTCTTTCCATGCTTTTCTATAAATATTACTTTTTAAAATTGGTGCTGCTTCAGTCAAACTGAGACCTGGGAAAGACCTTAGCTTAAAAAGGCCCAAGTGTCCCACTACATCCAGGGCCATCTCCAGTCATTCTGATCTATATTTTGCCAGTGGACTGTGTTGGTAACCAAAAATGGGCTCCTTAGCACTTAGTCAACAAGTGCCCTTGACTGTTTGGCTTTTTCCCCTGAACTGAATGCTGTTTGTATGTCGGATTGGAGTAAGCTTGTCGGCCCCTTCACCTTGCTCCCCTTGCTTAAGCTGATGGAAAGAACCTGTGCTTTCCTGGTCAACCCCTTCACCTTGCTTAAGCAGATTGAAAGAACCTGTGCTTTCCCCGGCGTACCTTACACCCCCGCAGAAGCCAGATGGTTAAAAACAGCTTCTGTTGGATCCAGAGGCTGCTACAGCTACAGTCACAGCCGAAGCTGAAGCAGGAAGTGCCAGTAGCAGAGCTGACCTACGGGAGGAAGCTGAACAAGGACTTGAGGCCAGTGGGTAATCTTTGTACCATGGAGGGGAAGCATGTATATGATTTTGCTGTACACCATCATGATTCTCTGTGGCCTCCTGGTTACTCTTGTGAGGTGGACTTATTGGGCCTGGAAGCTTTGGATCAATATATCAAAATGGGGATGCTGGTTCATGGGTTGGTTACTGTGGAGCCTAAATATATGCTTTGATTCTTCTGCCTCTTATCTTGAGAATTTCTTATATCCAGCGGTTCCGAACCTTTCAGACATATATATGATCCTCTTTGAAATTATAATCTCTGCCCTCCTAATACATGGACCCAGATGGCTCTGGAGGAGAGAGTGAAGCTGGTGACTTTGCACAGCCCTCTAATTCACTTAAATTTAATTCACTTGCAAGTTGTGGCATCACCTTCCTGATATCATGGTCCTCTTTGAGAGGAAACAAAAACAACTTTTAAAAATAAGAGGCATATAAATGGAATGCAGAGCTGGCCTTGGAACAACAGGGATATTGGTTCATTTTGCACCTCTGACACAGCCTGACTGCGTAACCCTGGACTAGTCATTTAACTTGTCTAACCCTTTATTTTTGGATGGCATACTTAATAGACACACTATGAGCCCAGAATATTATGATGAAGTAAAAAGTCAGAGGATATGGATTCTAACTCTAGCTCTTTCACTACTTCCCTACAGAATCTGAAACAAATCATTTAACCTCTGTAGGCCTTCGTTTACTGATCTGAAAAATGGGGATAAATACACACATTTTATGCACACTGTGGGATTATTAGGAGGCTCAAATGAGTTTGTGTGTGAAAGCCCAAAGCCCAAATGTGAGCTAAGTTCCCTTACTAAGGAGAGTAGGATTTGTAACTTCCTTATCTTTGTATCTCTCACAATCCCTACCACAGTGTCCAGCACATAGTAGACATTTAGGAAAAGTTTCTTGAATTTGAATTGCCACAATGACTGCTCAGGGATTTTCTCTCCTAAGAAGTCTAAGTTAGTTAGAATGAGGGTCCACCTATGAATTGCTGATTCCACTTCTCTCTTAGATGTCAAAGATGTGCTGCCCCCATTAGATAAAGGTGAGACTCTCAGGGTAGCTGCATTCATTTATGGTATTCAGATTCTTTGAGACAAGATCAGTGTCTCCAAAAACAATTACAATGAGCCAAGTGTTATCCAGCAATCTGTGTAACACAGCACCACCCATTCTAGCCTGTCCTGAGAACAAGAAACAGGGAATAGAAGGGATTTGTTAACAGACAAACGTAAGACTGGAAAAAGCACCAGAGCCCTATGATCCCTGACCTAGAGGGTTTAGGAGGAAGAAAACAAGCAAGATAAAGCCACAGAAATGGACCATTGAGCCCTGACAAAATAAATGTGCAGCTTGGTGGGAACTGTGTCTTGTTTGGTTTTTTACAGGATGAATTTAAATATCCTTTCTCTTTCCTCTTTTACCCCAACCAGATCTCAGCAAGGCCAAGACCTTGGTCCTTCCCTTTATATACTCCCTGTTCCAGACGAACTGCCTTACCAGCTTTTCCCAATATATGAAGTGACTCACCCAACTAGGTGGTGCCACAACACATAGAGCTGGTAAGTGTCTGAGGTCTTCCTGACCCTCAGCAAGATATGGCCTTTGTGGGTCTTGGTTTCTTCAACTGCAAAATGAGGATGTTAGACTAAAGGTCTTGGTGGTCACTTCTGGGTCTAGATATAAGGTTCTATGATCATCTAGTCACTAGATTCTATTCCAGTCCCTTCAGGGAGGTTAAGATGACCTCAAATGTTATTAAATCTCTAAATCAGACCTATACAACTTGTGGCCCATGGGCAGATGGGCAGCTTGTGGTATGCCAAAGGATTTTGGGAGGCCCACAAAAAATGTAGAGGAAAACATCCTTTGTACGTAGAGGAAATTCTTTGGCATGCTGCAAGCTGTCTGTTGTGCAGGCCAGCTCTAAATCCATGATCTTATGATATTCCTACTCCCACATCTGTCTTTGTCTGGAATGCCCTCCCTCCTTAGTTCCACTTCTTGGAATTCCTAGCTTGCTTTATAGCATATCTTAGCTAGTTCCTCTTACACGATACATCTACTTATATGTGTCTCCCCTCTCAATTATTCATACGCTTGCCCTTCTGAAATTACTTTTTATTTTGTATTTATTTACCAGTATATATGTAACCCATATAAACTTTGAGGATCCTTCTCTAAGCTGCTTCTCAAACTGACGAGTCAGGCTCCCAGAATTAGGCTGGCTGCATCTCTCCCTCAGTGCTCCAGGGGTACCCCTAAAGGGTCAGAGGTGATTCTTTAATGCTATTGCCTCAAGTACCTACAGGTGTGCTTCCCCCCAAGATTCTTAGACTAAAATCAGTTTAGTCAGCAAGCTTTAAGTAGCTGCCAGAAAGGGGTATGTACTAAGGTGGAATGGTAAGAAAAGTTGATATAAACATCTCCCAAATATATGATAAACTCTCCCACAAATACATCCAGAGTAGAGGCAAAAGTTGGCTAAACTTAGAGGGCACATGTGGGAAGAAAGGAATTCAGATCTCCTGGTCACTGGAAGTTCTTTTCTTCTGTTTGTGGGGTGCTCAAGATCTTTTAGGCATGGTATAGTTTGGGTGTGAAGGGAGGACTAGCACCTCTGATGTGAAAGCTTGCCAAGCCCTGTTCCAGGCTGTTTAGCCACCTTTGGCGTCCACCTTCACCTGTGGTTCCCAGAAGTTGTAGTGTGCACAGCAGCCACACCCTGGCAAATCCATCTCGGCAGACAAGCCGAACCAGGTTGAGGGTAACCCACAGACCTCAAATTTGTCAGTGAGTTAGGGGATATCCACCCCAAGCATGTGAAGACTTCCCCTGGTGCAATGGGCAGATGAAAACAATTTGTTCCAATGGCCATAAAGATGGCTAAATCAGGTGCTGTGGAGTGCTTAAGAGTTTGATCAGACATGGAAGAGACCAAGGCCATCCACAGCATCCCAGGCTATCACCAGTCATCTCAACTTTTATCTTGCCAATGGACTTCAGTGACTCTGGAACAGAGTGAGGCTGATGACTTTGTGCAACTCTGTCTCACTTAAATCCAATTTACTTAAAAATCAAGATATCACCCCATGATAGCATTGGTCTTCTTTGAAAATGAAGGATGAACAACAGTTTCTTTGATAGCCTCCTTGTCTTGCCTTGATTCCAGTCTGTCCTTGGCTCCTGATAGAGATACTACTGCCAGCCAATCAGGGGATATGGCTAGAACACCAAATTGAAGATGGAAGGTCCAACATCCTCTGTGTCTTTTGAAGCTCTAAAGATCCTCCTCTGGTCAAAGGTGTGGCGGTGGTGTGGATCAGGAGACTGAGCCAAGATGAATCTCAAGCTTCTCTTTCCTCTCCTCTGTCTCTACCAGCTCCCTCCAGGAATGTCCCTCCTCAGAATTGTGCTAAAAAGCCTTACTTGCCCCAGTTATTTTTTTTTTTTGTATTTCATCCCTTCTCAATTCAACAGATAATTTATGGATGATCCCTTGGGCATGACCAAGTTTCCTTGACCTATGTGCCATGTTTCTTTTGCTTTCCCATTTGAAGGATTTTTGGTACTTTGCCTAAGACGTGTGAGGGGGGAGTAATTGGGCCATAGGCTCACCTGGTTACGGTATCAAGGATAAAATGAGGTGGCGTGGTTTCAACTCTGTCCTTACGCTCTATTGAATATCTCCAGTAAAAGGTAAGCTCCTTGACAGTAGACAGTTTGAGTTTGGTCTTTCATTTCAGTCTTGTCCTCACTGTGAATATCCTCTCTGAAAAAATCAATCATCAATCCATTAACATTTATTAAGTGTTATTATGTGTTGGATACGGTGCTAAGTGCTAGGATACAAAAAGAGGCTAAAAGACAGTCCTGCCCTCAGGGAGCTTACCACCCCTGCGATTTGGACAAGTTTTCCATTGGTTACAGCATATCTACCCACTAAATATAGAATCATGGGCTAAGAACATTTCTCAGCAACCCTGGGAATTAGATAATAGAATAACTAACACTTATATCGCCCTTTAAGGTTTGCATAGTGATTTAATTGTTATCTTATTTCATCCCCACAACAGCCCTAGAAGGTAGGTATTATTGTTATCCTTGCTTTACAAGGAAAATAAGGCAGATAAAAGCTAAACAACTTGCTTAGGGTTCTCACAGCTACTATCTGAGGCAGTATTAGAACTCAGGTCTTGCTGACTTCAAGTTCAGCAGTCTATCACCTGTGCCACCTGGTTGACTCTGTCTTATGTACCATCCACAGATTTGTACATTTGACAGATGGGGAAACAGAGGCTCAGAAAAATTGATTGATTTGTCTAAGTTCACACAGCTAGCAAAAAGCAAAACAGAACAGGAAGATTTCAACCTGGAAAGACTGTACTTTACTCACCTCAGACATAGTAGTAATCTTCAGGAAAGGACCTCTGGGAAAGGACAGTTCCAAACTTTCTTTGGTAATGGATTATAGTTCCTATAAATGGGGAGTATAGGTTGGAATGGGGGCTATGTGTGTGTCATTCACCAAGAAACCAGTGTAGGTTACCATGACCTTTCAACCAGTAGACAAGTTTGCCAGGATACAAGGTTAGCCTTGAAAATGAAGAGATATGATCAGGGGCACCCAAAGGAACACTTTCCCAAGGTTTGGTTCTTAGCAGTAGAACTACTGAAATATAGATACTGTTGTAACTCAGGGAATGAATAGATGGTCAAAAAAGGTGGGCATGGAGTAGGAGTGGGGGTGGTGGAACAGTCCCCCTGTCTCTCAAAAAAGGGACTAGGAGAGAGAAAGTTAGGTAGCCATCTAAAGTACAACACACACCACAAGAGGGGGAGGAGGAACAAGGAGGTACAGTATTTAACATGACTCTCTAATAAACAGACATATTTTAGTACCAAATTTATGCTCTCTTGTGGAATGGATTTTGTCAGATCACATGTTGCATGAAAGTTTAAAGTTTCCAAAGGACAATTCCATACAAGGGCTATAGCTTTCTAAGGCAAGGGATAGGGGAATATGACTTGACCTAAGATAGGTCCAACCGTGTTCCAGCTCAGTGCTCTTCTATTTCACCCCTCTGTAGGGAGTGTCTCTCCTTATAGACTTGGCTGCTGTGACCCAGTCATGTTTCTTGCTACCTTTGATGTAGGTTGTCAACTGCTATTTCAAGCCCTATATGAGTGTATATTTCTAATCCACCTTTGTTCCATGGCAATATCATGTAACGGCAATTATAAGAACTGCTTGGAGTACGGAAGAAATCCCCTAATCTCTAAATGAAAGTACGTCCTGGCTTCCCCTGAGCCACCTTGGCTACAAGATGATTGTCAATAGAAGTATGCAACCAATTTCCCTACACACATCTACAACACACACACACACACACACACACACACACACACACACAAAGATTCTTTAAAAGATAGGTTCTGTTTATAGAATATATGGATGTTGGTAATTTTAGAGAAATTTCACCTTAACACAAACATAGTGAGCTAGGAAAAATAGCCCTTAGGAAGAGGGAATTTTAATCCTTAAACCCTAATATGGACTAATATGTCCATACTAAAGCTAAAAAGATACAGTTGTGTTATATCTCAAATAGAAAATTATCCCCATTCACAGAGTCCCACAGACCCCTTTTCTAAGACTTTTGGTAGAAGCTGACCCTTGTAAGACTTTATTAACTATTGGTATTGAACATGCTCTCAGTAGATATAGGATTGCTATATTAACTATGTAATCAGTCAGCCTGTCTCCTCCACTAAACTTCAGGAACTTCAATAAGTTATTCAATTCAATGAACTATGTGCAAAGAACCCAGGATGCAAATACAGTTACAAAACAGTCCATGTTCTTGATGTTCTTAAATTCCATTTGAAGGATACAACAATATTACTAAGTAGGATACAATGTAGGAAAGACTGGGGCATGGGAAAAATGAAAGATGGGAAAGATGAGGGAAGCAGACAGACAAAGTGGCACTTAAGTTGAGTCTTAGAGCAAAACGAAGAATCTGAAATGGAAAGATTAGAAAGAAGTATATCCTAGGGAAAGGGGATACTATAATTTGTGAAAATGCACAGGGGTTGGAGAACAGAGAATAGTTCAATTTGACTACAACTCGGAATGCATAAGAAGTATATGAAATGAGGTTAGCAAAGTAACTTGGGAGATCCTAACCAACAAACAAACTACAACACTATATAAAAAAATTATTCTTTATGACTAAGTTAGATTTTTTTCTTTTTTTTGAGGGAGGAAGGCAGGGCAATTGGGGTTAAGTGACTTGACCAAGGTCACACAGCTACTAAGTATGCCAAGTGTCTGAGGCCGAATTTGAACTCAGGTCCTGACTCCAGGGCTGGTGCTCTACTCCCAGTGCCACCTAGCTGCCCCCATGAAAGTTTTCTTGCAGAAGATGAGATACCACCTAGCTGCCCCAACTAAGTTAGATTTATACCAGGGATACAAAGATGGTTTAGCATTAGGGAAACAATTAACATAATTAATCATATTAACAACAAAAATATCCCACACTACATAATTATATCAGTAAATGCCCCCCCCCAGCTTTTGACAAAGTATGATGCTCATTTATGCTAAAAATAACTCAGAACAAAGGCATAGATGAAATCTTTTAATATAATAAAAGTATTTCTCTTAAAACCAAAAGCTAGTAATGTTTGTCATAGGAAAATATGGGAAGCTTTCCCAGTAAGTACAGGAGTAAAGCAAGGATAGGGATAGCTAGGTAACATAGTGGATAGAGCGCTGGGCATGGAATCCGGAAGACTCATCTTCCTGAGTTCAAATCCAACCTTAGATACTAGCTATATGACCCTGTACAAGACACTTAACACTGTTTGCCTCAGTTTCCTCATCTGTAAAATGAGCTGGAGAAAGAAATAGCAAGCCTCCCCAGTATCTTTGCCAAGAAAACTCCAAATGGGGTCAGGAAGAGTCAGACACAACTGAAATGACTAAACAACAACAAAGCAGGGATAATCCCTTTCCCCATTGTTATTTGACTTAGTTCTAGAAATGTTAGTCCAAGCAAAAAGACATGAAAAGAAACTACAGGTACAAACATTTTAAAAGAAGAGAGAAAAACATCCTTATTTGATATAATGGCTACAACATACATTCTCACAAGATTCTCACAATGATGCTCAATAATTACTCCCATTTTGCAGGTAAGGAAACTGAAACTCAGGTTAAATGAATTGCCCATAATCACACAAGTGAAGGGAAAAGTCAGGACTTAAGCTACACTCCAATCATAGAAATGCAAATCTATTGTGCATGTGCAAGTCTGCTGAATCTCTTGTTGTATGCCCCAATTCCCAGTAAAGACTAATACTATGCTATAAGCAATAAATGTTTGAGAACCACTAGACTAGAATATGCATGATAAAATAACTATTAACCAAAATTTTTGGTCAATCAGAACTATCTATCGAATTTTTCAATATTCCCAAATCTTTTTAGGAAAACATATAGTGTGGACAGCAGGGTCTGAACATTGGATTGGAAGCCACACAGAGATCTTCTTACAGAGTTCATAAGTTCTTACATGCATATTACCCTCCTTGCTCAATTTTTCTCCTTGAATCAACTCTCCAACTTGGCCTATCCAGGTATCAGAGAGGAAAGAAAACGGCAGCCAAGGATGATCCCATTCACCTCAAAATCCGGTTGGTTCACAGACAGTTAATGTTTGTAGTGTTTCTAATCTCCAATATTAGATTATATTAATTAGTTTCTAGATACAAAGAAAGCAGCCCCAAGAAGTAGAGCATGACTCTCTCCAACCAGCCAGCATAACAACCAAGAGCCTGGGTGGACATTCCAAGAAGAGTTCCTTATTCAAGTGCTTCTTAAGAATGAAATCTCTTGGAAAACTGGAAACTGGACTGGCAAAAACTAGGTGTAGGGCAATATCTTATACTATTTACCAAGATAAGGTCAAAATGGATACATGACCTAGACATAAAGGGAGATATCATAAGTAAATTAGAAGAACATGGGACATATTACCTATTAGATTTATGGATAGGAGGAGATTTATGAATAAACAAGAGATAAAGAACATTGTGAGATGTAAAATGAATAATTTTGATTGTATTAAATTTTAAAGAATTTGTCCAAAAAACCCAATGTAGTCAAGATCAGAAAGACAACTGAAAATTTGGGGAGGGAGATTTTTATGGACAGTTTCTTGGACAAAAAGCCTTATATCTTAAATATATAGAGAACTTTGTAAAAATATTAGTCATTCCCCAATTGATAAGTGATTAAAGGATATGAATAGGCAGTTTTTGGAGGAAGAAATCAAAGCTATATATATATATACATAGTCATGATGGAAAAAAAATACTCATCATTATTGATTAGAGAAATGCAAATTAAAACAACTCCAAGATACCACCTCACACCTATCAGGTTGGCTAAAATGATAAAGGGGGAAATGACAAATGTTGGAGGATATGTGGAGAAGTTGAGACACTAATATGCTGTTGGTGGAACTGTGAACTGATCCCACCATTCTGGAGAACAATCCAAAATTATTCCCAAAGGGTTACAACACTTTTTATACCCTTTGACCCAACAAAACTGTTATTATATCTGTTTCCCAAGGTGATCGGGGAAAAAGGAAAAGAACCTATATATTCCAAAATGTTTGTAGCAGCTCCCTTTGTGGTGGCAAGGAAATGGAAATTGAGGGAGTGCCCATCAATTGGGGAATGACTAGATAAGTTGTGGTTTATTTCAAGAAAAACACAGAAAGACTTGCATGAAATAATGGAGAGTGAAACAAGCAGAACCAAGAGAACATTGTATACAGTGACAGCAATATTGTTCGAAGGGTAAATGTGAATGGCTAAGCTATTCTGAGTTATATGAATATTCAAATCAACTACAAAGGACCTATGAAGGAAGATGCTATTCACCTCCAGAGAAAGAACTGATACATAGAAATATCTATTGTATAGTTTCATATGGAGAGAGAGAGATAGGTATAGGTGTGTGTGTGTGTGTGTGAAATGTTGGCTTTCTTTTGTGTGGAGCTGGGGGACAGGGAAACAGCTTGGAACACAAATGTAATAAAAAAAAATTAAATAAAAAATTAGAATGAGTATTCTTCAGCTCCAGGGAACCAAATTCTCTTTCCTACCTCCTTTAATTATCTAAAAACCACCTCATTATTGTACTGGAAACATATCACAGATCTTTCTAAAGAACATTCAGCTAGCGATGTCTTCTAATTAGGTGTCCATGACTCTCTTCCTTTCCTGATTTGTTATTTCTGAGCCATGATGCCAGCCAGGGAAGGAGATCTGGTTACTTCAATCGTGCTCACCCAAGAATGTTCTATCAATGAGTGAAAAGAGAAATCCATACCCTTTGGAGAGGAGTATGGAGTGGCTTTGGTTGGCTCAGTCACAGAATGTCAGCATCTTAGAGATTATCCAAGGTCTAGATGCTAGTCTCACCCTCTCAACTGACAGCTAAAGAAATGACTTACTCAAAGACACAGGTATTAAGTGAAGACCAGGATTCTTTACACAGATAATCTAGTTTAAAATCATCTCTCAGTTCATCAGCTAGGAGAAACCAGTATTATAAGAAGAGGTTTTCCTCCATTGCATGGTTCACTGGAGTCATTAAACACACACACACACACACACACGCACACACGCAGAGGGAGAGAGAGAGAGAATCCCAGAAGTTGACAAGCCAAACCAAGCTACTATGAAATAAAATTTCCCCCATTTCTACCTTCCTCCCCACCCCCCACATACCATTTTTCTAACTGAAAAGCCAGTCTAAGGTGACAGCTCAAGTTTAGGAGAAAGCACATGCTGCCTGGCCTTTAAGCAGATTAGACTCCATCACATGCCTCCTATCAGGCAGGATTCATGCTCTGCTGGAATGGAATACAGAGATGGGAATTTGGAAGAAGATCACCCTGGCTTCTGCATGTAGGAAGGTGAGGATGGGAGGAAAAGAGTGTGCAGACCTGGATTTGTGTAGGATACGCTGCTACAGGGTTTGTCTTTTCCAGGAATGATTTGTTATGTAGCCTCTCTGTCCTTTTCTTCTTGTTTGAAAAAGTAGCCATCAATATCCAGCTGTGGGTCAGGCACATGGGGTGCAGGGATATTGCAAATGTTTGCAGGAGTCCAATTTTTGTCTTTTGCCTGTTTTCTCCCACAATCCACTTAGGCAGAATGCATTTAAGAACAGCAGTTGTTATACGAATAAAAAAATGAAAGGAGATAGGCCCGGGACGATCTTTAGTTTTGGTGGAATTCTCACCTCGGGAAATGTATCATTTAGAATTCAAAGGATTTAGAGCTAGAAGGCATCCCAGAAGTCACTTAGTCCACTTAATCCTCAAGGTGAGTGAGCTCTGGAGAGGTTAAGCAATTTGCCCAAAGTCACATAATAAAAATACATTAAGTAGCAGGATTCAAACTCAGGTCTTCTGATTCCAAATGTAGCACTCTTGGCCCTCTGCTACTGGCTCTCTTGTTTTAGGGATCATTTAGTCCAACCCTCAACTTCTTAAAAAAGAAAAAAAACCCATTTTATTGATGCTCCCCCACACCCACACACACACACCAAGGTCATTTCCTGATGTACTACCTGAACCATCCTTTGTATCAAAGACTACTAATAATAGCCAGCACTTATATAAAACACCTGAAGGTTTTCAAAGTGCTTCACTAATAGATAGGTAGGTAGGCAGGCATAGGGGTGTGTGTGTGTGTGTGTGTATGTGTGCGAAATGTTGGCTTTCTCTTGTGTGGAGCTGGAGGAGGGGAAACAGCTTGGAACACAAATGTAATAACACACAACAACCCTGGGAGGTAGGTGCTATTGTCATTCCCATTTTACAGATGGGGAAACTGAGGCAGATAAGGATTAAGTGACTTGCCCAGGGACATGGAATTAGTAGGTATTGGAGGCTGATTTGAACCCAGGTATTCCTGATTCCAAATTCAGGTGCTCTATCCAATAAATAGTTAAAAAATGCTCGACGAAACTACCATGTCTGAAAGCATGTACAGTATTCTGTGGTCAGTTGGGTGGTGCATTAGATGGAGTGCAAGGCCTGGTGTTGGTGTCAGGAAGACTCATCCCCCTGAGTTCAAATCTGGCCTCAGGTACTTACTAGCTGAGTGACCTTGGAGAAGACATTAACCCTGTTTGCCTCAGTTTCCTCATCTGTAAAATAAGCTGGAGAAGGAAAGGGCAAACCACTCCAGTATCTTTGCCAAGAAAGCCCCAAATGAGCGACAACAATATTCTACATCTATGGTCTCCCACTTTTCTATTAAGTGGAGGAAAATTAGTTTTGATCTTTGTTATCAGAAACAAGATTGGTCATTGCATTAGTTGTGTCATTTAACCTCTCCTAGGGCTGTGCATAGGGCATCCCTTGCTCTTGCCATGTGGCTAGCTCATCTATTTTTCTGGTCATGCATTTCTTTGATGGCATCTTCTCCACCTTCTTTTTTCTTTTTTTGTTTTTCTTGTTCGCTTTTTTCAAGGGTACTGTAGAGATACCAAATCATAAAACCCAGTATGACCCTGAGCAGCTTATGATCTAGTTCAGGGGTGGGGGACCTGTGGCCTTAAGGCCACATGTGGTCTTCTAGGTCCTCAGATGCAGCCTTTTGACTGAGTCCAAGTTTTACAGAACAAATACTTTTATTAGGGGAATTTATTCTGTGAACTTTGGATTCAGTCAAAGGGCTGCCCTTGCGGACTTAGAGGGCCACATCTGGCCTCGAGGCCACAGGTTCTCTACCCCTGATCTAGTTCATAAAAGAAAACTAACTTGTAAATAATGAGGCATCAGTTTGCTATGTCACAGAAATTCAGAGAAAGGAAAGATGGACATGGTTGGAAATAACAGGATCAGAGATTTAGATCTGGAAGGGATCCAATCCCCTTTATTTTACTAGTAAGGAAATGGAGGCTTGGAGAAAATGGAAATGTCTTAACAGGGCCATAGAGCTGGTTAGCATCTGAAGGACTCAAATCCACTCTTCTTGTCTCCAAGGTTTGCCCTTTATCCACTATACAATGTTGTGCTTCAGAAGTCCCTTTTGACCCACCCATCTTTCACAGATCTGTCCTTTCATCTGTGTGAGGAGCATCAAAATCTTTTCAGGACCTGCTTTTCTGAGAGATAGCTTTAAATCATAGTCATTATTCCCCACTATTCTACTGCATACATCCTCTAATCCCATCAGCTGGTCTCCTTTATACCCTTCAAACCTCTTGCTGATTCTAACTGACTTTAGTGCCTTAGTTCTGGCTGTTTTTCTTGCATGGGAAGTCATTCCCTGCCCCTCCCCAAATAATGTGTGTGAAAGTGACTAGAAAACTGTGAATTACTAAGTGGTATTGTTTGTTGTAATTATTAGCAGAGTGCCAGCACATGTGAAAATTGTTGGGTGATAGTTATGTGTCATTGGGCAATAAAACAAAATGGGAACTTGGGCTGAATCTTGAAAGGTTGGTAGGATTTTAATGGGAGGAGGCACGCAAAGCCAGGTCCCAATTAGTACAAATAATGAGTCCTCAGAAGTGGCTGTATTATTTGAATCCATGTTGCCTATTTCCATTGGACTGGAATCCATGACCATATTTTACAGAATTGTAAGTTCAAATAGTGTGAATTCAAAGCCATGCAACCATTTCAGGGCATTCATTATCCACACTAATAGGGACTTAGCCTTAGTAGGAGATGGGAGGGTATTCCAGGAAAGGTAAATATTATGAACAAAGGCTTGAAGGCATTTGCAGGGAATGATGAGTAGCCAAGTTCCACTGGAGTGCAGGGTGCATACTGGGGATTGGTGGGGTATAAAAATATTTTTTTCTGAGTACTAGATATAATTCCCTCTGCATATCACCATACAGACATGGTACTTTTAATATGTTTTTTTGTGGAAGAAGCAAGAAGTATCTCTTAGATTCAGAATTCTCAACTTTGGGGGAATTCTAAAACCTAGAATGAATGTATGAAAAAACATTTATAAAGCATGTAACAACATAAGCTGGGAATTGTGCTGTGATGGGGATACAAATATAAAAAGTGGGGCAGCTAGGTGGTGCAGTGAGTAGAGCACCGGTCCTGGAGTCAGGAGGACTTGAGTTCAAATCCAACCTTAGACACTTTGACTAACTGTGTGACCTTGGGCAAGTCACTTAACCCCAACTGCCTTGCCTTCCCCCCTCCAAAAAAAAAACCAAACAAATATAAAAAGTAAGACAATCCTTGACCTCAAGGAGCTTACGTTCTAACATATACTATGGAGGATTGATAGCTAGGGAGGGTGTTCTAAATTGGGAAACCATAGAAATGGTGAGAAGAATCGTAGAATGGTTGCTTGACATGACCTTTCCTGCAATGGTAAGGTTGATTTTATTATTTGGTTTGAAAGAGGATGTGAAGAAATAAGAAAAGAGAGAATGAAATAACGTTCTGGGAAAAGCTACAAGTTGAGAACCATTTAGGCAGGAGAAGAGAAAAATGTGACTTAGTTCTAGTAGAAGAAAATGATTTTTTGGAAGAAGGCCATTCCCTGAGGCCAAATAGAAGAAATTAGCTTTAATTATATGTACCAAGAAAGCTGATTTACACAAAAGAAAACCTTTCTAACTGGAAAAGTTTTAAGAAGCTAGGTCAGACTACTGAATGAATTCGTATAAAGGACCCTGAAAGACTTCTAAGGCCAGAAGAAAGAGCCATCTGTCTGGAATCTTCTGGCTTTGCAGGAGAGAGGAAGTACGAGGAAGAAAATTTTGAGGTCCTCTTCAGACCTTTGATTCAGCAAGATGAACTGCATTTTATCTTATGAGGATGCTGCAACATCTCTTGCATTTTTTTAACCTTGTAAGGTTCTTTCTGCTCCTTATGATTCTGCTTTTTAATCTTTCAGACAAGTTATTGAACTATATAAATTAAAATCCATGAACTATGAAAAATAATAATAGGGAAAGGGTCATCTTTGTTTTAGTCTTGTAATTATTGAGAAAGCATCTAGTGTTTCCCCATTGCATATCATGCTAGATTTTGAGCTTTTATCATATTAAAAATGACCCTCTCATCCTTACACTTTGTAGCATTTTTGATATAAATAAGTATTAGAACAGACCTTCTTCCAGCAATTTTCTGCTTATTCTGAATGAGTGTCGTGCCTAAGACTTGTTTGTGAGGATTTATTTCCTGGGGAAAGTTCTGGGTCTCCTTCCAGCTGTGATCTTCAGCTCTTATTTCAGACACCGACATGGCTGGTTAAGCTGGGATACTCAAAGGGATAGCCCCTCTCCTTATAAACTTTTCCAGTATTAACCAGGTGAAGGAACCAGCCTTGAAGACTCAGCCTAAACACAACTCCAGTCTAGTTTCAGAGGTAATCTATCAAGTCCTCCAGAGCAGAACTCAACCGTGTACCCTTCATCTTAACTAACTCAGGAAAGATGGCAGATTGCATAGAACAAGGCAAAGCTTTCTCAGCTGAGGAACAAAGAAATGAAGGGTGAAATTAATAGAGAAGAAATTCTCAGTCTCCATGGTCCATTTTTCTCAGCCAAAATGAAGAACTGAAGATATAATAACCCAGATCTTTAGGTCATAAACTTATCTGGACACTCAGTCTAAAGATCCTATAAACTAAGTTCTGGCAAAAAATAAAATGAGAGGCCTGGAGAGCCAGGTTATTGGGTTATCTCTGATTAACTTTGGCTATAGAACCACAGCCATGGGGCAAAGAGACAGAATCTACGTAAGGGGCAATATGCAGTATAATGGACGGAAGTTAAATTTAGAAAACTAATGTTGTATTTTGGGGTAAAATAGGTTTTTATAGATATAGGGTTGCAAAGGATCTTAAAGGTCACCAAGTCTGACTTTCATTTGGAGATGAGGCAGCTGAACTCGGGAAAACTATGATTTGCTCACGGTCACAGGGAGAGCAAGTAAACAGAGCAAGGCATTAAATGTAGGTCTTCAGATGCTTTCCACAAGACCATTTTGGTGCTCTCACTCTCCATTTAGATCCCTGCCTTGAAGTCTGTTTTGCCTTAAATCTGGTCTATGATGACATTTTTTCCCATTAATATTGGGTGTAGAGAAAAGTTCTTTCTGATTCCATCCTTTACAATATTAATGAAAAATGCTGATAGTTACATATCACTTTATATGCATTGCTTCATATAATCCTCACACCCCTGTGAGATAGGTACCATAAAGATTATTATTCCATTTTACAGATGAGTAAAATGAGGTTCATAGACATTAAGTGACTCATACATATTCACCAACTATCAGAGGCAGGATTTGAATTCAGGTATCTGCAGATTTCTAGTCCAGATTTTACTCTATTGAAGTAAGCTAGCTCTACACTGTGATGGGGGATGTTATAGAAGGGAAATTGTCACAAGGTAGGTGCTTACCCTCCTCAAAGCTGACCTACCAGTCAAACTCACTACTTTCTAACCAATCTCCAAAGTGTAAACAATGTCTGCTCTCCCTCAGCTAAATCAGCCCATGCTATCAACTACAGGCTTGTGTTAGCTCATCTCTAAAGAGACAGTTACCATGGCACTGAGCTTCTTTCCCTTTGTCAGGATCCAGAATTTATTGAGTATTTAAGATGAACCAGCCCATTAGGCCTGATGACGGCTTCATGGTAGCCAGACACTCCTGCTACCTCACACAGCATGATCAAGAGTAGAGGTCTTGACTGTCCATCTATCTTACTTTCCCACTAAATGAGCTCAAGATTGGGTCTCTAACCATATGAATAATTGGAGTGGAGGGTAGGAGGTAATGGGGATAATAAAGAAAGAAAAACTGGGAGAGGAAAATGAGTAAATTATAGAACTGAACACTATTATCGTGTGCCATGGCAGAGGTCAAATGCTTCTAGAGTTGTATCTGTCATATCCCAAGTGTTTATTTGTAGGGTTTAAGGTCTTCCAGCACATTTAGATACATAAAAATATACCATTTCCAGAAGCCACCCATCACTGTACTCTTGGTCTCTTTGGCAGCCTTGTTCATGGTCCTTTCTGATACTCCTAAAAGGGACTGAGAGTGCCAAAGATTAGCGCAGTCACTGGAGTGAAGGGAAACCTCTTTTTGAAGAAAGAACAAGATCCAAAAGTGAAGTATAAACCAAATGGAATTCTGGGTCAGAATCGGATTGTTTTAGGAATGCTAAATCCAAGAAGTGGAGATGGAAATAGGAAGTTGGGAGCAAAAATAGGGGTACAAGGTGGAGAAATGTGTATAAAAACTGAAAGACACATAACTAAGAGGGTCAGCAAAATTGCCTACCAGTCTGCTTTCAAGAAACTCTACCACTTTATCAGATGAAGCAAATATTCCCACCTTTAACCTTACTAAACTATGCAGGCTCAGGCACCTATCAACATATGCCCTGGGATTCTTCCTTGCCCTTCTACTGTAGTGAGGCTATGCAAAAAAAGACACATCCTCTTTTGGGATACTGTTTCCCTTTCCCCCTCATCCTATCTAGTTATCCCAGATATCTAGGGTTCTGCAAATTGGCTTCTCTTACCCTAGATTTTTCCTGATCTACTTCAGTCAATCAATAAATATTTATTAAATGCTTACTATGTGCCAGGTGCTGTACCAACCTATTTCAAATTTTATCTGTCCAACATTTTTCTCCTAGAACCCTGCCCTTTGCTCAAAAAAAAAAAAAGAAGAAAACTGGACAATCCATGCTAAACTACACTACACTATTAATAGATGCTATTGTGTTTGTTACTGAGTCTCTCTTCTCAAGCAATTTGTACAATTTAATTGCCTTAATCTGAAGAAGTGATTCTAAAAGTGGGGACTCCAGACCCAATGAAGAGTTGATGGAGGGATATTAGATTTAAGTAAAGCCATATATCTAAATAGTCTCTGTCTCCCTCTTTTTCTTATCCTATTTTCTCTCTTACAAGCTCTTGACACTTTTCTTCCCTTACTTTATCACTTCTTTTCTCTTTTTCCCTATGCCTACATCCCTCCTCCAAGCATCTCTTCTCCTTCCTTTTGACATCTCTCTCTGTTAGGCCAGGACTTATGGAAGGAAGGGAGAGAAAAGGAATGGAGGCAGATAATAAACGGAGGGAGGGAGGAATGCAATACATTATTCCATTATGGTCTATGCCTTGGGACAGAATAGTGAATCTCTAGCCTGTGGGCTGAATTCAGCTCTCAGCCTAGTTAACTGACCTCAGCATTTCCAATTTAAAGAGAAAACCCAAGGGGAAAAAAAAACCTAGAATATGTAGGCGTGAAATCTCTTTATGCCCAAATATCTAGTGTTTAAAATTCATGTCTGTGTCAGCGATATTTGAAAGACTGGATAGCAAAAGTACCTCAGACTGGAGAAGGGCAACTATTGGACCTATTGGTAAAAAAAAAAAAAAGAGTATGCAAACTATAGGCCAGTGAACTTGACTTGGATCCTCATGAAAATCCTAAAACAGATCATTAAAGAGATGGTTGGTGAATGACTAGAGAAGGAAGCTGTAGTTGCCAAAAACAAGCATAGGTTAATGTTTTATCAACAGCAGTGGTTGTTGTCCTTCATTCAAAAAGGACTCAAATGACATCACTATGTTGGAGGCAAGGTACAGTGTGTCCAACTGTGGCTGATAAGACCAATATGAGCTAAGAAGGCTCTACCAGAGGTTGACTACAAATAGTCCAGATGAACATTTGAAGTGGAGATGGCTCTCACGTTTCCTCTGGGCTACTACAAATCTGATTCATTCATAGAGCACAGAGCCTTCTTTGATGCGGGCACGCCATGCTGGATGGTCTTTTGCCAGTATCTCCCATGTCTCACAATCGATTCCAAAGTTCTTTAGAGAGACTTTGAGAGTGTCCTTATAATCTTCATCGACAGCAGACTATGCCAGGTTAACCATATTTTCCTTTTTGACTGGACTACTAGTCATTTCCATCTCAAAATCCCATGATCTGATTGCTTCTTATGCAACATTGACATTAAAAATCAGTATTAAGGCTTAACACAAATCTCATTAGAATTCTCCACATAGGAGGCAGAACTTCAAAAAAATCATTCCATCACATTCAGGAAACATATGCCCTTGATGTCATAGGTCCAATTCTCCTTTGAGCAAGTTGTACAGCATGAACAGCTATGGGCACATGACGAGGTAAACTGTGGCCATGCCAATGTGATACCACCAAATCCGGTGTTGGGATAATGATTTCAAATTATTTCAAAAAACTTTGCAATTATATGACCCCATATATATAATGAATAATGTAAACACAATAGAAACAAATATGTTTGCACCATGCTATTTCATGTGTGATCCCCTAGTATATTTGCTATGGAGTCACATTATATATGAAACTCTCATGTGGTGAGGTTCTTTAAGTCATGCTAGTAACTACAGTTTGCTCTTGGGCAGTTTCTAGTTGGACTCCCATTATACTGAATTCCATGCCACCATGTGTCACTTTTGAGTCATTCTCTAAGGAACCCTGAATATCATCATAATGCCTAGCTGCCATTAAGGAGTAGCCTTAGGTACTCAGGTTGGGATTTTTTCCCCGTGGACAGGATATAGTTTGGTCTTATTTTCCCCAAGCTTTATTAATGGTGACTATCAAAATGAGTCCCATTTTCCCCACTGTTTCTTTGCCTTCAGCGCAATCCTGATCTCTCTAAAGTGAAGTACAATGGGAAGAAAAAAGACAAAAGGAATCAATTAATCCATCAAAAAAAAACATTTGTTATATTAAAATGAGATATCCCCTGCCCTGAAGGAGCTTGTATTTTACCAGAGGGGCACAATATATTGGTGTGTGAATTACTTGGGGCAAGCAATAATTTTGATAAGGTTTCATTCTGCATATGAGTTTCTACTGACACCAGGCTGTCTCATCAATCTAACATTTACCTGTTACAATCTCTCTGAGCTAATTTCTCCACCTCCAATTAGTTTCCTATCTGCTGAGTGTCAGATTTCATGTCATACACATTTCATAGCTTTCTTTTGGTACTTTTCATTTTGTTATTTTTAAGAATGACTTCTATGACTCCAAAGAAACATTCAAAAGGTGTTATTCTTAAAAGCATACTTCAAAGATTCCTAGAGATACAGAAGCAAACATTGGTGTATGGAGGTTAAATTCAAACCAATAGGGAGGCAAGATCAGCCACACCAAAGTATAGAGGAAAGTGCTGTTAAAAATTTTAAATAATAGCAAGAACTGGACTAATTCTACAAAACATCTTAACTAATCCTCAGAAAACAAAGACTTTCAGAGGGAACTGATAACTGGAATTGTTACTGATTGCATTAAGAATTAACATCTTGAAATTGGAATAACTGGGAGAGGTAAAAAAAAAAACAAATAGCTGCTAATCATTGCTATGAAGAAAAAATAGTTATCATGGGTAAGACAATATAAAGACTGGAATACTGAAGATTGGAAAAAAGGTAACATTTACTGATGCAAATCATTTTTCACTCAATGATCTACCAAAACTGCTGTCTAGGTGAGGCTGAACATCTTCATCAAACTGTAAAACATCTACCCCGCAAAACTGGAGTGGGGCAGATTTTAACTTGCCGTGGGTCTGGAAATCTGGTTCCCAATGAGGGAATGATGAACTCTAAAAAACATATTGAAACACAGAGGAACAGAATTGTTAAAGAATTACAGAAATTCCCAAATGGAGATGGAATACTACTACAACTTGACATTGAACCATGCCACATATTATAAGAGGTCAATAAATTTATCCAAAAAGTACATATAATCATGCTTCAATGGCCTAGAACATCATCTGATTTGATCCCATTGAAAACCTATGGGGGGTGGGGACAGCTAGGTGGTGTAGTAGGTAGAGCACTAGCCCTGGAGCCAGGAGAATCTGAGTTCAAATCTGACCTCAGACACTTGACATTTAATAGCTGGGTGACCCTGGGCAAGTCACTTAACCCTGATTGCCTGAAAAGAAAAGCTATGAGCTATTCTTAAGACCAGACTTAGAAAAATGAACTATTCGTCAAAAGTATGTTTGGTATTAAATGTGATAAAAGTATAGTTTCATTATGAATTCAAGATTATATGTCAAAATCTTGTGAACTCAATACCAAATTGTATAAGTGGTTGCACTGAAAATCTGAACATATTGCATATTACAAGGCTTTTAAAGATGTAAAAGTTGAAAAGTGATCAAACGAGTTAACACATGTAAAACAGTTTTCAAAATTTAAAGTGCTCTGTAAATGCTATTATCATTATTATTTATTTTACTTTGTTCCAAGTAATTTGCATACCACTGAGCAGGAGGGGAAAGTATAGTGATGAGGAAAGGGGCACTAACAACTAGGAAACTAGGAAAGGCCTCTGAACTGAACGCTCCAAGAATCTAGGGATTTGAAGAGATGGAGGGGAGGATGGAGAGCATTCCAGGCCTGTTTAAAGACATTGGAGGCAAAAAAAAAAAGAAAGGATGCTGGTGTACCTGGAATATAGCATGCCTGAAGAGGAATAATAAGTAAATATTCTGGAAAGATGTGTTTTGGAGACAGATTATCACTGACTTTAAATGTGAAGCAGAGGAGTTTGTATTTTTTTCTTCAAGTGAAGGGGGAGCTTCTAGAGGGTAGGGCTGACATGGTTAGACTTCCACTTTAGGGATACAAATTTGCTATGTGGAGGAGGGACTGGAGATGGAAGAAACAGAATTCAGGGAGATCAATTAGGATATTATTGCAGTAGTCCAGGCAGAGATGCTGAAGGCTTGGACTAGAGTGGTTGTGTTATGAGTAGAAGACAGGAAAGATGTTGAGATGGTAGAATGAAGGGATGTGAAAGACAGTGAACAGGAGAAAGAAGAGAGGAGGAAAGTCTTTCTACAAATCAGGGAGAATGGCAGGCTTGAGAGCAGCTGACCCTTCTCCTAATTTATAAAAATGGTTTTTCTCTGTCCAACAGCAGCCATGATTTTCCACCTGCCATCTTTTTTTCCTGACTGTAGCTTTTGAAGCGATGCCCTCAGGCTACGAAAATGCATTTTAAAAAACTTACTTTGCACGGAAACTCAAGACTAAATTACATCCTTCCTTGTAGAACACTAAATCATTACTACCTGTTGTCAGCAGGAATGGGACAAAGCAAAACTCCAGCTCAGGCTAGAGTTTGGTATTCTCCTAGAATCCCAGCCTGGTGACATTCATGCAGGGCAGTCATTGATTAACAGCATAAAATAAAGTGTTGCCATTTGATGCAAGGGGAGGGCCCTAGTTTGTAAAAGGAAAATTAAAAATGCATTTTGCTAACACCTCCCAGTTACTGGAAATGGAGAGATCATTACAAATCTGCCTGATGCAGTCCATTTTCATTTCTCTGATGCAAATGATGAGCAAAATGTTTCCAAGACAGGGGGAGGGAGGGTGGAGAAAGGGAGAGAAGAGGCAGTACCAAGATTAGGCAGACAAATCACAAGCCTTGTGTCCTAAGGATGACAGTTAATTAGCCCATACCACCTCCTCCTGCTGATTCTCCTACTGGAAACAAAATGAACAATGAATATTTAAGCAGCTGATCCCAGGGAGTCCTCCCCACCCCCTTTCGAGACACAAATGACAGTGGCCAAATAATAATTTGTAAAGAGATTCATCTAATTCAGATTTCTCTCAGAGTTGGGTTCCCTCAGCAATCTCCAGGGGGAGCAGGTCAGACAGGTTGGAGAATGTCTGCTGGTCCCTGTCTCCAAATGTAACAATCATTCCAACTGAGAGCCTCTTGGTGGAAGTGAAAGCAGCCAAGGTCACAGACCCTATTATTATGGTCAAGCAGGGCAGGTGCTAATTAAACATAAGTGGACATAGTTCAAGCTCAATCCCCAAGTACTTGTGAACAAAGCAGAAAAACACTCTACCCAAGAAAGAAGCCCAAGCATTGCATGGCCTCTGGAAAACACCATTTGTTTTCAGTTGACATGTTCCCCCGGAGCAAATGATTATCCTTCCCTTCTCCCAAGAAGCTGTTCCAAGTACTAAATACTGCAAATAAGAGAGTCTTATGCAGTGGCTCTCTATTCTGCCTTATCAATGGATATGGTTTGAGGGGTCCCAGAAGTAGTCAATTAATCCCAAAGTGGGTCCCCATTCACCCTCCCACACTAGGTAGATTTGCACTGCCATTTATGCCCTTGGGCCACAGCAGTGAAACTAGTAATAGATAATCTAGAGGGACTAATGAATCAGGAAGAAATATATCAAGTGCCTACTATGTGCCAGCCAGTGTGCTAGGTGTGGGAGATGCAAATACAAAGAATGAAATCATGTCTGGAAAGTGCTTTCCACATCCAAAGAATCACAGAGTCTGAATGCAGATTGAAGCAAACTATTTGCTCTCCCTTTTTTGTTTTGTTTCTTCTTTCTTGTGGTTCATTCCATTGGTTATAATTCTTCTTTGCAACATGACTAATGTGAAAATGTGTTTAGTGTAAATGTCTATGTAGAGCCTGTATTAGATTGCATGCCATCTTGGGGAAGTAGGGGAGGAGGAGAAAATTTGAAACTCAAAAGCTTGTGCAACTGAATGTTGTAAAGTAAAAATAAATTAATTCATTTAAAATGGGAGAAAAAAAGAAATCATTTCTGATCCCGAGTTTACTTTAATGAGGGAGATCATAAGTATAAGAGATGGGGACTGGAACCATGGTTTCATAGATATAAAGAAACTCCCTCTGCCAAGTTAGGTCAGCACCCCTTCTGTAACTTACCATCTTTGAGAAGTGCCTAGAGTACAAAAGATGTGATTTGCCCAGAGTCACAAAGGTACTAGGTGTTAGAAGCAGGACTTGAGCCCAGGTCTTCCTAGTTTCAAGGCCAGCTCTCCATACACCATACCATGTTGCATCTCGGTAAGTATATACAGAATATAGAAAATTACCACATTGTCATTATCAGCCACTAGAACTTTACTGAATCGAAATTCATTAAATTAGCCTATGCACAGAACAGGACCTGGAGGTAATTAGCACGAGACCCAAAAGTTCTGATGGAAACAGAGGCTTGGGAAAAGGCTAGAGGATAGAGGGCTACCCAGGGATCATCGTAGCGGGGCACAGTGGGCAGGCAGGTAGGCAAACAGAAGAGTAATACATGGCCCCAAAGTCAAAAGCCTCCCCTCCCTTTCTTATCTTTCCCCTGCCCCCAACACAGTTGGGATTGAATGATAGTGAAGATGACTTTGATCGACTTTGCAATTAACCCCTTAACTTTATGCAGGTAAAGTATGAGTAGGAAGGGGATGGAGGGAAATGGGCTTTTGTATTAAATGTCTTTATAGAAAAGGAAAATCACAGCTTCCCTGCCTCATCATGTAGAAGGAAGAAAGGAAACAAACATTTATAAGCACCTACTATGTGTCAGGCACTGTGCTAGGTGTTTTATAAATATTTCATTTGACCTTCACAGCAACCCTGGGGAAGTAGATGCTATTAGTATGCCCATTTTACAGATAGGAAAACTGAGAGAGGCAGAGGTTAAATGGTTTGCCCAGTTTCACGGAGCTAGTGTCTGAAGTCACATTGGAACTCAGGTCTTCCTCACTGCAGCCCCTACGCTCTTTGCCACTGCACCACCTAAAGGAACCCTGGGCAAATCGCTTAACCTCTCTGAGTTTCAATTTCCTCAAGTATAAAATGGCAATAATACCAATAACTTTAGTCCATACCTTATGAGTTTATTGTGAAGATAAGTGAAATAGTGTATATAGTTTACAGTGTTAAGGTCTGGGTCACTATAGGGACATCGGGATATGGGTACTTCCCCAAATGGTGGCCATCAGTTCACCCTTACAAGTTCTCAGGCTTCAAAGACATCACAGAGTGAATAGGTTTTAACAATACATAGAGAGGACCTGCACCTTTGGATGGATATTGGTGTGTCTCCTTCCTCCTCCTCCAGGGGATCTCCATCTCTCCTCCAGGGATGGATGTACAGATTCCTTAAGGCTTGTGGTACTACCCTATGGACCTCCAGAGAACTCAGGGTTTCTAAGAGAGAAAAAGACCACCCCCCTCCTTCTAATAGGGCCTCCCTTCCCAGGGATGTGAATAACTAATGTCACACAATACTTCCTTGAATGAGGCCCCCATAAGGGTCAGGGATTGTGCCTCCTACTTTGTTACTTAGCTGGCTGCCCTCAATTCTCACAGCTTGCTCTGTCTTCAGGGCTCTATCGTTTGGTCACTGATCTCAGTTTCTCTGTCTCCTTGACATCCTACCTCATACCAATTTCATCAATGTGCCCTCGTTCTACTGCTGATATGGCTCCACTCCTCATAGGTACAGCCATGGCCTCTGGCCAGTTCTGCTGTGGTCTTTCTTATCATTCAGTTTTACTGTCCCAGCTCCCACCTGCTTTGCTTCTTTTCTTCAGGATAATATCCTAATTCTTGAAGAATAACATAGCTAGGTTTGCCATATTTCCAGGCTCTATAAAATCCCCCAGCTCTTTCTGCCAGGTTCAGGATTGTAATGCCTGTGGGTTATTTAAGATTTTCTGTTCTTTTCCTCAGAGTCCCAATCTTCTCACAAAGGTTAAGGTCTCTCTGCTCATCCTACACTACAAAAGTGGGGTCAATCTCAAATAGAAATGGGAGTCATTAATCTGTACATAAGGATCTCTGCCAGCACAAATTGATTTGGTTTTAAAATGTGCCATTATCTATGTTTTATTGTATTTTCAATTATTTTGTTAAATATTTCCCAATTACATTTAGATCTGGTTCCAGTGGCACTCAGTAGTGTTGTTGGCTGTGTGTGGCAGTGGGTATTGTGTTTTACACCTCTGCTACAAAATCTCCAATTTTCACTCCTGAGTTAAGGTGGTCCTCCTATGGTGGTGTGTCTCCCAATTACTCAACATTTCCTGGGGAATCGTATGGCTCTCAACCCAGATTCCCAGCAGCGTCCCACAAATAGTAAGTACTTAATACATGACTTTTCGTTCATTCAATCCTTAATTTGTTCATTAATGCATGTATGCACTCATGCATTCCACTGTATTGTTCCTTGCTCCATTGTCTTCCCATCCCCCTTTCCTTCTGTAGCATCTGGATTGAGCTACGTTGATTAGCCCATGGCTGCCACGAAACAGCATTAGAAACAAAATTGGATAAGGTCAGAGCTCAAAGTGCTCCAGAGGTACCTGTGACACACATGTTGGGGAGAAGGTATTGGCAATGCTGTTGTGATCACAAATTTGCATCTTTTGTCTACACAAATACTAGAATGCCAGACAAATGTCAGCTACCATTATCCTTTTATTCTTATTCTTAGCCACCCCTAGCCCAATGTCCTCAAGGGACCTAAAAGCAGAAGAGATAGTGTAGATACCACCTTTGAGTTGACTGACATGATGGTAGTGGATACTTCCATGATGAAATCTGAGAGAGATGATGAGAATTGGGAAACTTTAGACACACATGAGAAAACTTCCTTTTAAGTCTTAGCTACCATGTTCAGCCCTGGTAGAAATATGAAAAGATTATTTGAACAGAGCCAGGTAGTTTAAGGGACTGATTCCAATTCAGTCTGACTCGTAGTGTTATTTTAATTGGTATTCTCATCATCATGTATCTGAGATGTTGAGTAGAAAAAAAAATTACTCCGTGAAGACAACAACAACCACCTAATGCCCCAGAGATCTGTGGAAATGCAATCTACCTGTGCAGATAACCCAAGTATGGAAATAAGAATCTTAGAATCAATTGAATCCCAGAAGTATCTGCTTCTGGGCTATCATTTCCCATTCTGGAACTCCTGCCTGAAAGATGGCACCCAGCCAGAGGATTAACTTGATGCTTCTGAATAGAAGAGAATTAAAACACATTTGAAACCAATGGAATAGACTTTTGGAAATTTGTAGATTAAGGTATTTCTTGTTTTAACCAATAACACATGTGATTCTTATAGTCACACCATTTTACTAAGAGTACATTGCTTACAGGTCTTGCTGTGTAAGTGATCATTGACTAAATAAAGGCCTCTGTCCTGTCTCCTACCTCTTCTCCCAATCTCACGCTAAGTTGGGGAGGTAAGACATGGTACACCTCTAATTTAATCAGGTGGAAGAAAGCTTTCTGACTTACTGGAGTCCAGATTTAGAAGTTGTTGCTATCATATATTAGAGAAGGGAATGTCAAACTACTCCAGGATCTTTGCCAAGAAAACCTCAAGCGGAATTGCAAAGAGTTGGACATAACTGAAAATGACTGAACAACAACTATCATATATGGGTTATACCAAAAATTATGTGTGGACATGTGGAAGAAGGTACGCACATGTGAAGATGACTGCATATTGACTCCGTGTCCAACTTCTCTTGTTATTTCAGGATGTGGGCAGTAATTGAATCAGATTACTCTTGCCAGGAAAGTATATAAGGAGGCAAGGCAAAGATCTAAGTCTGAGACTGGTATTCTAGGGGTTAACTCCCCCTGAACTTGTTTCAGGCATTGAGTTAGGAGTGGAAGGATGAGGAAAGGAGCAAATTGAAGGTCTGGGATCCAAAAAGCAGAGACTAGGGATCCCATGGCCTCCATGGTGAGAGGAATACCAAGGAACCACCTGGAAAAATCAAAGATTGAGAGAGAAGTGAAAGAACCCTCTGGAATCCATGATCAGGAGCAAGTCAACATTCTGTAAAGTAAAAACAGAAAGGGGAAATCAAGTCCCAGTGATGATAAAGGCAGGCATAAATACCAAATCTTGAAGGGCAAATAAGAATGAGACCATGACAACACAGGTAGGACTGACCCAAGGGCAAGGATGGGTCACCCCCTGACCTGCCCTACATTTCCTGATGAGTATGAGTTGACCTGGACAGATAACTGGAGAGTAAGGAGTAAAGGTACTGCTCTGGCTATGACTACACACACATACACACACACACACAGCTATGTATATACATACATATTTATGGACACACACACACATGCATATATTCAGAGAGCTGAGGTTGTGGGGCTATATGACTGCACGGCAATTCTGCTGTCATCTTTTCTTGGTAAGCTTCCCTGCACTTTCCTATGTGTTCTTGGACCCTGTGTCTCTCTCATCTCATCACTGGTTGCCCTTTTATCACAAGAGGCTCCTAGCTATATTTATGTATACCCACAGTTTCACTCAAGAATCTATTCTCTCTTAAAGATGCAGTATCCATAGTCTAGGGAAGGAGCCATTGAACCTGGGGTTACATATAATCTGTTGGTAACTTCAAAGCCATTATTCTTAATAGATGAAAAAAAATTTTTTAAAAAAACTCCTTCCCCCTTCATAGCAAGTTTGGTGAATTCTGGCTCTCCTGGCTAGAGTAGAATGCTAGTCAGCTGTCCAGAGACTCATTTCTAGTCTAATTGCTATTAACTATCTTAATTATATTTAAAAGACTTAGAGTTCATTTTGCTCCTCCGGTCAACATTATAATTAGATGGAATGCATAGAAAAGCTTCAACATGTCAGTGGAGTTCATAGAATCTGAGAGATAAGGGTCCTCAGAGGCCATCTAGCTCTACCCATCCCTGAGCAACAATCCTCTCTGCTTTCCTGCCATTTCCAGAACAAATCGTAGTTCCAACCTCCAGGGCCCAACAGAACATGTCAAATATGTCTTTCATGAGACCAATTTTCAAATAAGTGAAGGCAGTCCTAAGCCTCCTCTTCTCTAGGTGAAACATCCTCAGTTCCTTCAACCCATCCTCATGTAGTCTAGTCTCTAACTATCCAGGTCCCCTTTCTCTAGATGCTCTCTGTGTCATCAACATCCCTCCATAAATACAACATCCAGAACTCAAGTTTTCCAGAGGTAGGTTTTTCCTTAAAGCAGCTGCAGCCACTCCTTAAAGGGAGAAACCAGCTGGGAGGATGAAAGTTCAGAGCACAGCATGTTCCCTCTGTTTTTTAAAACACAGGCAGGCTATTAGGTCTTCTGAGTGTTCAATTTACCAAGAAGTAAAAGTGACAATTAGAAGAACCAAAATAAAACTAACAAAAGCAGAGACGACATGGCTAATCCTGCATTCATCACCAGCTGCTTGGGACACAGGAATCCAAGAATCAGAGTTGTCCCTGGGAATTCTGGAAGTGTCCCACCCACTGGATTCTTAGAATCAACTTTCTGATTCTAAGAATTTTCACGGAATGCCAAGTACAAGAAACCCTGAACGTCTGATACATGCTTTTCTCCTCTGCCACTCTGCTACATACAGAGAAAAAGATTTAACAAATCTCTTCTTTTGGCTGTTGAGAGGTTCCTCCTATATCTCCCTCCCAATGGGAGAGCTCATTCGCTCTGTATATTTTCTGGTGACTTCTCATCTGCATGCCTTCTTTGATTTCTCGTTCTTATTGCATTGGATAAATGAGTTTGTTTGGGGTTTTTGAAGTGGGTTGAAGCTTTGCTTAGTCTCATTTTGATTTTTTTCTGCATCCTATTTTTTAATTAAGAATTCATACATACATGTGTATGTATGTATGTGATACAATGTGTTAAGATCTGGGTAGAATTCTACACAGAATATCCAGAAAATATGAATGATTGCATACAAAGCATCTATAATAATGAATCCTTATACGTTGGTAACTTCTCAGGAACAGTCAAGTGAACTGGTTGCCACAGGCTTCACCATTGCCCATGCCTCCCAGTAGAATGGCATGTAGCTAGAAGTGCTAGATTTAGACTCAGAAAGACCTGGGTTTAAAGCCCACCTCTGACATCTATTAACCATGTGGCAAGACTGAATCTGAGCTTCCCCATCTGTAAAATATGGACTAATAATAGTATCTGTCTCACAGGGTTTTGAAAATACACTGAAATAATATATGTACAGTGCTTTGAAGCTTTGAAAACACTACATAAACAGCAGCATTATTGTATTTCTTTCACCATCTTATTTCCTTTTAGGAGAACTAACAACATTGAATCCATTTAACTTGAATAACATAGCGCTTTAAGGTTTGCAAAACATTTTCACACGTTATCTCAATCATCACAACAACTGTAGGATGTATAATTATCCTCATTTTACAGATAAAGAAACTGAGGCTGAAAAGAGGTTAAGTGACTAACCTACAGTCTTAGAGCTAGTAAATATCTGAGTATTTGAACTCAGATCTTCCTAACTCCAAGTCTGCCTTGAAGGATATTCACTACAGCAGAGAATCTTTTCTAATTACATAGGGATCACTCATTTTTGGGCAAGGGACCTTAAATCTTTTGCCTTATTTATGCTTGTTCTAGTGCAGGTGGGGGCTGTTTAGCAGATTTCCCCTCTCTCATTTCTGCAAAGACAAAGGGGAGGAAGTTCCTCAATAAAGCTGCTTCTTTATTCTCCACAGCTGAGACCATGATTCTAACTACTCCCTCATTGCTTCCTAGTATGATTCAACATCTTGATTGTGGTCTCTGACCCTGGCAGCTGTCTTGCAGATGTGCACACAAGGTCACAGAACAAAAATTCATCACAACTACTGGAAAAACAATACAAAGCCCATATTCTGTTGATGGTGGGTCAGGAGCCTTTCCTTCACTCCATAAAGGATAGCAACTATTTAAAGCAATAAACAGGGTGGGACTTTGGGGATCTTGATAATAGGCTCTCTGCCAAGGCTGCATGGTGATGCCTACAATCACGAATGGTAGTTCTGTCTATGGGTTTCAAAACCTACCCCCAGAGACATGTGGGCCTGACTCTTCCTTCATTTATGGAGTCATGGAATTTATCAATCACACTGCCTAAGTGAAGGTTTCATTCTACTGCCATTCAGGGTATGGTGCAAGATGGAACTTTTCAAGAATTGGCATTTCAGTCTTTAAAATATGCCAGGAATTTCTATTTCTGTTTTGTCTATTTTGATTCAGTGTCTAATTAATTGTCCAGGATGATTTTTATTAAGAAAAGCAGAGTTTGGGACATCAAATAAATACATGGAATACTTCCCCAGCTCCTTCTGCCAGAATGCGTGTCTTCCTGCCACCAACATGCTGCCAAAGAAAGGGGCCTGCTGTTTTCAGAGCATTGCACCTGGCAATCCCTAGAGTTGAGCAGAGCCATGAAGGGAAGCAAAGCTTTCAAAAGATCCTGCCACTCTGGTTTTTCCTTTATTCACCATCCAACAGCCCCTAGGAGAAGCAGGAGCATTGGAAGTATCCAGGATATTCCTGAGTGGTGGTAGATAATTACACAGCTTCAGTCGCTGCTTCATCTTTGACTGCTGGACATAGAGTAGCACATGTAATTCCATTTGGCCATGCATGATTTCTAGAATCTTAGGAGTCAAAAATGAACAGATGGCCTTACTAGCAGCCTAAAGTCAACACCATGCTTGAGTCAAATGAGGCTCTATCTTGATGTTTAAAAACTCCACAAAAGGTAATTCTATTACTTCCTTCAGTACTCCATCCCAGCAGGACCCAACCGAGGTAGTCATGGGTCTTGGATGGCTCTTGTTCCTTCTTTTAATCATCTTCTCCACCTTGTCTAGAATTCCTATCTCCCCAGATGCCTATTATATTTCCTGTTCTAGTAGGTTCAATAATCCTCTGTCTCTCTCCCAAAGAGTTAGCTGTTTATAACTTATCATGTTATCTCACAGCACCTTTGCCTTTTAACAGAGAGCTATACAAGCTTTCAGGGCAGTTAGGTGGAGCAGTGGATAAGAGTGCTGGGCCTGGAGTCAGGAAAACTCAAATTCCTGAGTTCAAATCTGGCATCAGATGCTTACTAGCTGTGTGACCCTGAGTGAGTCACTTAACTCTGTTTGCCCCAGTTTCTTCATCTGTAAAATGAGCTAGAGAGGGAGATGGCAAACCACTCCAGAATCTTTGCCAAGAAAACCCCAAAGGGGTCATGAAAGATTCTGATATGACTGAAACAATTGAAATGCAAGCCTTCAATACTGAAAGGAAGGACTACCCATGGGTGTAACTTTTAATTGGATATTTTGGGTAAGGAACACCCCAAAGGGCCTCATAGCACCATGTTGCGGACAGTTCAGTTTCATGCTGTAGTGACTTACCCATTCTCTTTGCAAGACCAATCCCATGAGTCGCGTGTGTTAGTTTCCAAGCTTGAAGACAAGAACATGGAATTTTTAATGTTAGGTTCAGTACCCAGAACATTGTGGTGTTTAATAAATGTTAAATGATCATCATGATTAATTCCTATTTGTGTAGGGTAATCAGTCAGTCAATAAGCATGTATTAAGTGCTTGCTGCATGCCACACACTGTGCTAAGGAGGCAAACAACCATTCCCATTCTCAAGAAGCTCGTAGTCTAATGGGGAAGAGAAGAGAATATAGCAATTGTGTAAAAGCAAGATATATACAGGATAAACTGGAGATAATCAACAGAGGGAAGAAACTAGCATTAAAAGGGATCAGAAATTACAGTTAAACAGAATCACGAAATTTTAGACTTGGAAGTTTCATCAACGACCATCTAGGTCCACTTATATACCCCAAAAGAATGCCCATTCCTGCATATATGACAAGTGGTCATTCAGCCTCAGCTGGATGTCTCCTGCTGAAGGGAGATCCACTATCTTTCAAGGCATCATAGAAGTTAGACCCTGGTGATAATAGGAACAAAAGCTCCAGAAGGAGACCCTGGAGTCATTTAAAGATAGATGAGGAAACTGAGGCCAAGTGAATATCAAGCTTTATAAAGCATTTTCCTCACTTACGTGTGAGAGAGACAGGAGAAGTGCTATTATTCATGTTTTCCGGTTAAGAAAATTTAGGTTTAGAGAGGCAGGCAGCAAGCATTTGTTAAGTACTTATTATTGCCAGGCACTGTGTTAAGCACTAGGGATAAAAATTCAAGCAAAGGAAAAATGGTCCCTGCCTTCAAGGAGCTGATGGGGGTGACAACACACAAAAGGGAGTAGAGAAAGGGAGGGGATAAAGGTCCCCATAGAGGCAGCCAGGTGGCACTGTGGATAGAGCACTGGGCCTGGAGTCAGGAAGACCTGAGTTTCAAATCCAACCTCAGACACTCACTAACTGTATGACCCTGGGCAAGTCACTTAACTTCTATTTGTCTTAATCCACTGGAGAAGGAAATGACAAACCTTGCCAAGTATCCTTGCCAAGAAAACATACAGGGACTCGGTGTTACAAAGAGTTTGACACAACTCAATGACTGAAGAACAACAACAAAGGACCCCATACAAAGGAATGGTGGTGGAGTCCTGGGAGCCAGAAGCAGAGCTGAGATGAAAAATGCCCAGCGTGGGCCACTCCCCAAAATGCAAATCTTAGAAGAAATTCAGCAATGGGTAAAAGGGAGCTGGTGGGGCAGAGGGTTGTTGAGTGAGGTTACATGGCTTACTCATTGGTCATCCACCAAATAAACATCAGAGTCAGGATTCAAATCTATGCCATCTGATAGTCCTCTCACCATCTCGCCATACTGTCTCTCATGGCAAACATGGTGAGAGGTGGCACCAGTCCCACGAAGCTCAGTTTAGATGAACTTTGATTTCCATGGTTCCCCAGACACATGGTTTCTACATTTATCAGGACCACTGGCTGAGAAATGAAATGCCATGAACATCATCCAAGCTGTGATGGGAACATTGGCAGATTTACTTTGTAGTCTGGCAGCTCTTTCACCCTCCCATTGCTACGCTTGGCCTCTTCTGAGACACGGTGATCAGAAGAGCATTTATCAAACCCTAAGCTAATTGTAGGTAGCTACTGTATATGTTCCAAAAAGAATTAAGGAATCTTTCAAGTCTGGAATTTCCATTCCTTTCCAACAGTGGGCAAAAAGAAAACATAAATCAAACCTTCATAGATTTGGGACTGGAAGGATCTTATAACCTAATCTCATTTTGAAGATGGGGAAGCTGAGGCCAAGACTAAATAACTTGCCCAAGGTCATATAAGTATTATGTGGCAGATCAGGGATTTGAATGCAGGGCCTCAGATTCCAAATCTAGAATAATTTTTCTTTGCACTGTGATTTAATTTAATGGTTCTAGTCAAGTCAAGTCAACAAATATTTATGAAGTACCTACTATGTTCCAAGCACTGTGCCAAGAACTTAGGATTCAAAGAAAGGCAACGATGGTCTTGCCCTCAAAAGCTCACATCTAGTACAATCAAACTTCAATAATTATATATTATGTTATTGTTCAGCCACGTCCAGTTCTTCGTGACCCCATTTGGCATTTTCTTGGCAAAGATACTGGAGTGGTTTGCCATTTTCTTCTCCAGCTCATTTTTCAGATGAAGAAACTGAGGCAAACAGTTATAACTCACCCAGGGTCACATAGTTAAGTGTCTGAGGCCAGATTTTAACTCAGATCTTCCTAACTCCAGGCCTGGAACTCTATCCACTGAGCCATGTAGCTGCCCATAATTATATATAACAGGAGTCAAATCTAAGAATCTAGTCTCTATCTCTATATGAATAGAAATTAAAAAACAAGACAAAGTTGTAAAACCTCGAAGCAAAAAGCACTCCTCTGTTGAAATATGGCTCCCTTGTCTCCATCCACACAGGTAGTCTCTTGTTATCCTACTTTGTGGGAGTCTGCAAATCCTAGGCAACTGACCAAATGATTTGTATTGAAATGGGGACTGAATGACGGGGCAGGGATCTCTTCTAGACAGCTGTAACAACAAAAAGCCTCCAAAGAACACTGTTTGGGATTTCTGCTGCCATGGGGGTGATAACTAGATAGGGAACAATTTTCTTTTCCCTTGCAACCATTCCAAAGATGACAAGGTCTGCAGGAAGCCACGGGTACTATCGATGTGTGTAGCTAGGTTCCCACTGCTAGTTCATTGGGTGTTCTCGCTAATCAACCCTACATCACCAGTGAGCTCATGCAACAAACGGCAAAGAAAAACAAGAAGAAAGCTACCAAGCTGAAAAGTCCTGAACCCTCTTCCATTTCCCAGGGCTCTTTATAAGCCAGGGAGCCCCAGCAAGGGGACCGATGGATAGATAACACAGGGAAGCAGCAGGGAGCCTCTCGCTTAAAGCACTTTCTCTAAACTTGGTTCAGTTCATCTTGATTACCGTTCATTAAGTGATCAAAGTCTTCCCTCCCCCTATCCCCAATAACTTTTGAATTTTAAAGAGTTTGAGAAGAAAAGGCACAGGATGCTTGTGTAATAATACTACCTAGCATTTGTATTGCACTTAAAAGTTTACAAAATACTTTACAAACATTTCTCTTTATCCTTACAGCAGCCCTGAAACGTAGACAGTATTATTATCCCCATTTTATGGGTAAGAGAACCAAGGCAGACAGAGGACTTTCCTCAGGGTCCTATAAGTGATTGAGGCTAGATCTGAACTCAGGTCTTCCTGACTCTAGGTTCTGTGCTCTAACCACTGTACCATCTTGCTGCCTCATGTACATTATATATGTGTATCACGTTTATGACCATTTATTTCCCAATATAGGGATAATAACTATACCTGTGATTCATAGATATGGAGAACTCCCAAGTGAGGACACTCGCTCTACCAGTGCAGATGGGTGCCCCCTCTGTGACTGACAGATTTAGATGCAGCAGTTCTTAACCTGGGGTTCCTGAACTTTTAAAAAAAATTATTATATAACATAATTGATCTCCTTTGTAAGTCTAGATATTTTACATTATACATTTAAAAACATTATTCTGCAAAGAGGTCCATGGACATTAGAGTCCAAAAAAGTCACAACACACCAAAAAATGGCTAAGAACCTCTGTAAGAGTGAAAGGTTAAATGAGTTGTCCATGGAGGCAGAGTCTGTGTGTGTATGAGAGAGAGAAAAAGAGAGAGAGAGAGAGGGAGAGAGAGAGAGAGAGAGAGAGAGAGAGAGAGAGAGAGAGAGAGAGAGAGAGAGAGAAAGCATTTGAACCTAGATCTTTCTGAATTTGTATCTAACAGGCCACACTGTCTCTCTTAGAGACTAAAAGAAGAAAACCCATTTTGATTGAACAAGTATTGTGTGCTTACTGTATGTTAAACTGAAGCAGTATGACCTCAGTGGTGGATCTTTGTTATATTCTATGTCTAGCTGTATAACCTAAAGAAGTCAAAGACAGAAAGAATGTTCCCAAATACTCATGGCCACCCATTTTGTGGTAGCAAAGAAATAGAAACAAAGCAGATGCTCATTCGTTGACAGAAGGCTAAATGTATTGTGGTATGTGAATAGGAAATAATAATGATGATAACATTTATTTAGTCAAGTCAAGTCAACAAACATTGATGAAGCACCTACTATGTTCCAAGCGCTGTGCCAAGAACTTATGAGACAAAGGAAGACAACAATAGTCTTGCCCTCAAGGAGCTCACAATCTAGCACAACCAAACTTCAATAATTATATATTTTATTGTTCAGTCATCTCATTTGATCTGTACAACCAAGCTGTGAGGTAGATAATATGATTATTCATATTTTACAGATGGGAAAACTGAGGCAAACAGTGGTTAAATGTCCTGCCCAGGGTCACAGAGCCAATAAGTATCTGAGGTCAGATTTGAACTCAGGTCCTCCTGACTTCAGACCCAGCAGTCTATCCACAGCGCCACCTAGCTACTCTGATATATAATGCAATATTAAGCGTGCTATAAGAAATGATGAATATGTGGAACTCAAAAACTTGTGGAACTGAGTGTTGTAAACTAAAAATAAAAAAGAGATTCAAAAAAAAGAAATGATGAATATGAAATCAGAGAATCATGGAAGACACATTCAGACTGATTCAGAGGGAAGTATGAAGAACCAGAAAAATAATATAGAGGATGATTATAACAATGTAAATGGAAAAACAAGAACAAAAATAAATAAAATTCAATGCTGTGTAATCATAATGACTAAGACTGTCCTCATAAAAGAAGTGAAAAAATTTACCCTCCTTCCTTATTTACAAAGGTGGGGGACTATGTATATATTCAAATGCATGGTTATATAATATATATATATTATATATATATATATATATATTCATACTGGTTAGTTTTGCTGAAATGCTTTTTTTTTTCCTCTTTCTTAATCTTTGCTATAACATATAAAGTTATAAGGTAAGGTGTAAGTTGTTATAAGGTTGCTAAGTAAGGGAGTGGGAAGAAGTGTACTTGGAAATAGAGATGAAATAAAAACAAAAAATAATAAAATATAATTTAAAACAAAATTGAAAACTAACTTTAAATATACCTAGCCTACTTCACAAAGTTGTTTTGAATAAAGTGCTTTGTGAACATTAAAGTACTATATGGACTCCTCATCAGGAAATTCAATATTCTGCCAGATTGTATCAGCTTTGATACCCATTCTACATCTGCAGCCTCAGTACCCTCTGCACCTCTGATTGGAGGGCCGGATGGCAGAGTATAGAGTTCTTTCCAAAGTCTTTATTTAAAGAGATCTTCCAGACCACCAGCTTTTCATTTCCCACCAGCTTGAACCCCATGGACTGGACTCCATCATGGCAGAGTGTACTTTCTGCCCTAGGTCCTCTCCCTGACTTTTTAAGCTTTCTTTTGTGTGTCTTCCCCCGTTAGACTGTAAGCTCCTTGAGGGCAGGGCCTGTCTTTCTTTTTCATATTTGTATCCCAAGTGCTTCGCACAGTGCCTGGCACTTTAAAAAAGTGGGCACTAGGTACATTTCTTTTTCTGAAGAGCTAGCCGTTAAACGTTTATCAGCACACCCATGTGAAGGATACTTTAGAATGAATTGCTATCTCAGCCATTGGTAACCTCCCTCCTTTCTATTTATGGTTTTTTTCCTCTAGTGGAATGTACATTCCTTGAGGGCAAGGATCGTGCCTTAAATTTTATAGATGTATGTATGCATGTATGTATATGTGTGTATATATATGCATACACATATGTGTGTATCCATATATACATATACATACACACATGTATATACACATGCATATACATACATGCATATATATATATATATTTGTAACATTTAGCTCCTGGTTTTGTACATAATAAGTGCTTAGTTGCTTAGTTCATGTTTGTTGACAGATTGAATAGGTTTCTTCTTTGGGGGGGAGATGAGCAGATTTCTCATGTCTTTAAAAAGAATCACCAGTTCCACCTTCAGCTAACTCTTTGGGGGTAATAGCTGTATTTAAGTTTGCTCTTTGGCCTTCCTTATGCTGGTCACATTTAAAAGGTACATTTTTTTCTCTTATAAAAGTTTGAGATTTGGTCTGACACTCAACTAAACTTTATCCCCTTTAGAAACAGATAAGTCAAGGATTATCTTACTTAGCTCTATGAACTGGTAAAAAGGATGACCAATCACATCGCAGGTACTAAAAAGTCCCACTGAAGGAGTAAAAGAGCTGATCCAAACTCTCTCAAGTGAATATTCGAAAGGTGAAAGACATTTGAAGAGGCCTTGGGATCTTTTTTTTAATCCTGCTGGGGAAATGTGTTATAAGAAATGGTGAATGGTTTGAAAAAATTAGGCCTACTTTCCTTTTTCAGCTATAATATTTGGTGTTTGAAAAAATGCTTCAGGAACTATGCCCAAAGAGCAATCAAACTGTGCATGTCCTTTGATCCAGCAATACCACTTCTAGGTCTGTATCCTAAAGAGATCATAGAAAAGGGTAAAGGACTCACATGTACAAAAAATATTTATAGCAGCTCTTTTTGTGGTGGCAAAGAATTGGAAAATGAGGGGATGCCCATCAGTTGGGGAACGGCTGAACATGTCGTGGTATATGAATGTAATGGAATACTACTGTTCCACAAGAAATGGTGAGCAGGAGGATTTAAAAACAAAACCTGGAAAGACTTACATGAACTGATCCAAAATGAACGGAGCAAAACTAGGAAAGCACTGTGCACGGTAACAGCTACATTGTGTGATGATCAGCTATGATTGACTTAGCTCTTCCTAGCATCACGATGATCCAAGATAATTCCAAAAGATGATGGATACGGTGCTATACACATCCAGAGAAAGAACTATGGAGCCTGAATGCAGATCCAAGCATACTACTTTCACTTTATTTTTTTTTTTCAGGGTTTTTCCTTTTGTTCTGTTTCTTCTTTCACAACCTGACTAATACGGAAGTATATTTTACTTGATTGCACATATATAACCTATACCAAATTGCTTCCTGTCTTAGGGAGGAGAAAGGAGGGGAAAAAGGGAGAGAGAAAATTTGGAACTCAAAATTTTATGAAAAAGGAATATTGGACAGAGCCCTGGAGTCAGGAAGACCTGAGTTCAAATACATCCTTAGACACTTAGCACTTACTAGCTTTCAGACCCTGGGCAAGTTGCTTAACCCCAATTGTTTCACCCTCACTGCTCCCCCCAAAATGTTAACAATTGTCTTTGCATGTAATTGGAAGAAATAAAATGCCATTTAGGAGAAAAATAGAGGATTGAAAGAAAAAAAGAAAAAGTTAAATGCTTTATAAGCTCTATAAGAGCTTAAATGGTTCAACTAATAATCACCCAGAAAAATGAAGAAAGTGAACTCAATGATTATGGCTGCAGTCATTCAAAAACATTTAAAGTTCCCCCTCAAAATGCCTTTTCTCTAATTGGTTTTGATTTTCAAGTTGAGAGACAACTCAGGAGACCAAATGTTCTTGAGTTTAGATTTATCCTGCACAGGGAAGCTACAGAAAACCAGAAAGGCCTGATGACCCAGAAGTCCCCATTACATGGCCCACTTCTTCCTCTGCCTGTGTTTAGAGTCAAGGGTTTCATCTGACTGGGATGCTTTCTTGCAATTTCCAAGAAAAGCTTCAGTGTCCTCACCTGGAAAATAAGAGGTGGAGGTGGAGGTGGAGAGGAGGCTGGAGACCTCTGGGGGCCTCTTCCAGGTCTGGATTTATGATCTCAAGGGATTCTAAGATGTTCAGGCGCCTTTAAGCCTCAAGGTCCTACAAACCAACTTGGCTAATTCATGATGTGATGATAATAATACAAGTAGTAATCAAAACCAATTCAGTTGAGTGGGGGGAGGGGGGAATTAGTTTCTAGAGTAGTTCCCAAATGATCTTGAGCAACACTTCTAGTAGCTTCCTATTTTAGCTAATTATTCTTGCTAACTACATGCCAAGTTCAATTGTTTCACCCATTGAAAGGAAGAGTGCATGTATTGTTTTGTGCTCTCTAAATTTCAGCGTCCTAGGGCAAAGCCCTGGCTACCCCTCTCTAGTTTTACTTCTGAAAGGGTCTCCAAAATCCTCCTCGAATTCAGGATTGAACCTGGGAATGGCAGATAAGATGTCATTTGGCCTTCTAGTGAAGGATCGGGGGTGTGCTTGAAATAGCTCCAACAGGCTGAATTGTTAAATTTTTTAGCATGAGCATGTATATTTCCCTAATTGGCCATGGCTACAAATCAGGATTTGATTTATGGTTTTGTTGGTTGTGTAGACTTAAGCAAATGTTAATAATGTAGATTGAGGCTTTTAAAAAGTGGGTAGTGGGCACATTTTCTTTTTCTGATGAGCTCCTTGTTCACCCTCTATCAGCACACGCTGTGAAGGATACTTTAGAATGAATTGCCATTTCAATCACTGATACTTTCCCTCCTTCCCACGCTAGTCCCACAAGGCCCTAAGGGTCTTATAACTCTATGCTTCCTTTCTGGATCAATTTCTAGGGGGGTAGGGGGTGAGAGGTAGAAAAGATGGGGGGGATAGAGGGAGTAAGTAGCAGACACAGAGAAGGAGGTGGAGGAGGATTAGGCCCCTTCTCCCCCATTTTAGAAAAGTAATTCACTAAATTTATCCAAGCTCAGTCAGTTAGCAACACAGCTGAAAAACGATAACCCCAGGATGTGGGATTTCTGGAACAAGATTTCTAACTTATGCCAACCTTCCAAACTCATTCTGAGCACCTTGCAGTCAACGTTTCCATCTGCTTTATAGACTCTAAATAATGGAACCCCTCGGAGGCCTAGGCCCCCACCCTAATCACTAGACCATATTGTCCCCCTTGGCCTCCTCCATTGCCATGAAGCTATTTGCCAAATAAAACCACTAGGAGCCTGTTTTTTACCTTCCAATTCAAAGAGCAAAACTGCATGAAATGTTCACTTCCAGGGTCATTTTTATTTATAAACCCAAAGTCTTCAACAAAGAAAATATGAAGGCCTGCAGTGCAAACCTTATTACAGCAAAATCTGGAGGATAATTTATTTACCCCATGCCTACGTTCAAGTGCTGTGTTTCATTGACTATGCTTTTATTATCTGAAGAGCAAATGTCATGGAGGTGAAACATTTATGACCCACATTAATTCAGTGTCCTCAGTCCTTATGTTTCTCAGCTTGCCTTGAGCCACAGGCATGTCATTTTAGAAAATGTGTGGAAGAAGGGTGTTCAGGAGCCGATCAGAAGTAATTTACGGCAGGACTTCCCAAGAACCTCCTCAAATGCTGGTGAGGTCTCCTCCATACCTCATTGTCCAAATCCCCAGTGGTACAGATGCAGGTGGGGGTGAGGGCTGACAAGCCAAAACCACAAAAGGATGCTATCTCGGGTGAGGACGTTGTAGGAGACAGACTGTCATTCACTGATGCCTTGAGCAACACTGTGTGTTTTCCTGACCATTCTCCATGTTGCTATTATCCCCGCCCCCAGCCCCCAAATTCCTAACCACTTCAAGCCTTCTGGCTTTAGACCACTGCACAGGCCTCCTTTTCATGACTGCTGCCTAACCCTAGAGATTCGTTCATCCTGGCACTACCTAAGATGGTATTACCATTACCTTTAGAGTTTATGGCCTGGACCATGTTTTGTTTTGTTTTGTTTTTTTGCCCCTGGTGTTTTATCCCCCTCCAGGCCTGTTGATTAACCCTAATCACGAGGTCTGCCTCATCCTTCCATGAGGTAGGGACCTAATAATCAAGACTAAAAGGAAATACGTACTCTGAGTAATGATGGAATTCAGTTCTTTGTGTACCATTCAGTGACTTCTGCATCACTGAAGTGTAGGGGTCTCTTTCCTACTTCCCAGTTCCTGTATATCAAGGCATAAACTGCGCGAAAAGAAATTTAACACAATGGCAAAGAGAACAAAGAGGGGTGACTGAAGTGATCACAAGACTTTGAGAATGTTTCCTACACAACATAATTGTCCCCTTTGCAAAAACTGATCATGTGTTAAGGCATTAGAAATCTCATTAAACAAATGCAGAAATAGGAAACACACATTACTGACCACAATAAAATAAAAACTATAATCAACAGAGGGACATTGAAGAAAGAATTTAGGTTAACTAGAGATCAGATTAACTAATCCTAAAGAATTGACAGGTCAAAGAACAAATAATTTCATTAAAGGTAGGGACAACAATATGACGCATAAAAATTTTTTGGAGAAGCAGCCAAAGAACTTCTTGGGGGAAAATTTGTGACCGTAAACACTTTTTCCAACAAAATAAAGAAAGATTAGGTCAATTAATTGTGCACACAACTAAGAAAAAATACTAGAAAACCAACACATTTAAAAGCTCAATCAAACATCAAAAGAGAAATTTGAAAATCTTAACATCAGGTGTTTAATAAATGATTATTTGTTGAATGAATAATGGGGATGTCAGAAGGACTCACAAGATCGCGACTCATGAAAATTAGCATCAAGGGGCCTAATTTAGGATTCTACCTTATGTTTTTGATCAAACTGAAATTCTCTGAGAGGTCATATATCCCAACAACCCAAGTAAGTCAACTGCTAAGGAAAAGGAGGTTTAGAATATTCAACCATAGATTAGGATTACAAGAGACAATTGGAAAATGACCATGGGTTTAGGAAGGATGTCAATGAATGAGTGTCCAAGTAGGACAATCAGAATAGAGAAGGATCTTGAATCTATCTTATATGAGGATCATTTGAAGGAGCTGAGGATATTCAGCTTGTAGGGGATAACAGTCAGTGATGACATGATAGATATCTTCGAATTTGGAGGGCTGTCATGTGGAGGAGTGATGAGATTTGCACTTCTTGGCTCTAAAGGAGAGAACCAGAAACAATTAGGTGAAAGTCACAAAGAAACAAATTTTGGTTTAATGTCAGCAAAAAATTCCTAGCAATTACAGGTATCCAAAAATGGAATGCACTTCCTTGAGAGATGGTGGGTCCCCCTTCAGGCAGGGGGGCCTTCAGGCCACTTGATACACTTGTCCAAAATATTATATTGGAGATTTCTTTTGGGCATAGGTTGGACTAGAGATGACTTTTTAGGTCCTTTTTGGATCTCAGTTTCTGTGATTATGAAAAAAGAAATTAGTGGAGAAAATAATAAAAAATTAAATCTACCTCTGGAGTGGAAATCCCTAGGGACAATCTAGAGGAGAAGATAAGACATTTCTGGGTAAGTTTTTATTATTCTTTAATCAAGACAGATCAAGAAGACATCTTTAATCAAGGCAGATTAAGAAGACAAAGGCCTACCTTAACAAAAAAAAAAGATAAGATAAGCAAAACACATTCCAGACAATTTAGGTTTCTCACAGATAATCAGATAATTAAATGACAGACTTAGCCCAGTGTCTCGTAGGTGATTTTTGGAACAACATAAATTTTAAATATCTATTATTTCTTGCTCTTACCCAGGCTTCAGGGGAGAAGGAAGGAATAATTTCAGGTATGCCTCACTTAACACAATAGATCCGGTCTCAAAAAGCAATTTTTGTAAATTAAATAACATTTAAATATACATTTAAATTAAATAAATTATAATAATAAACAAATTATTTTGGCAGCTCTCCTTTGCTCTCCTTGTCATTGTGTTAAATTCCTTTTTACACAGTACATACCTTCATATTTGACATAAATAATAATAAATAAATTAAATAAATATTAAAATAAGGAAGCTCATGGTAAAGTGGATAGTTCACTGGGCCTGGAGTCAGGAAGACTCATCTTCTTGAGTTCAAATCTGGCCTAAGATACTTACTAGCTGTGTGACCCTGGGGAAGTCACGTCACCCTGTTTGCCTCAGTTTCCTCATCTGTGAAATGAGCTGGAGAAGGAAATGGCAAATCATTCAGTATCTTTGCAAGAAAACCCCAAATGGGGTCGCAAAAAGACATGAAGCGACTTAACAACAACAGCAAAAGGAAGCTGAATGGAGCATTGGCCCTGGAGTCAGAAGGACCTGAGTTCAAATCCGGTCTCAGACACTTGACATGCTTACTAGCTGTGTGACCTTGGGCAAGTGACTTAACACCAATTGCCCAGCCTTCCCCCCTCCAAAAAAAAAATGAATAATCACCTTCTCCATGGTTTTGAGTTTTGGCTTGAGGCAAAGGCAGGCCTACAGTGAAGGCTTTCACTGTGGGAACATAAAGACTTGGCCTCTCACAATAGTAGGATAGAAACTAGATAAGAACTAGACCTTAGCATAGGTACTCCCAGATGTGGAAACTCCAGCTACCAATACAGGTGAGGACCTACTCTGAAACTCATATTCTTAAGAGATTTTCCTAGGGAACTTCAAGGTTAAATGACTTACCCAGAGTAACCCAACCAACTATGTGCATCAGAAATAAGACTTAACTCAGATTTCGTGGCTCCAAAGCCTGCCCTCTATTCCCAATGTCATGCTATTTTCCTACATATGAAGGGTTAAAATTCCTCCTCATTTCCCTTTTGATCCAGAGGAGAGAATCATTTTCAAGTTGACCCCCCTACACACACACATACACACACACACAAATATGGTAAACACACATCCCAAAGCTGTCATCATAAGGCAGGACTATCTTAGGGAACTGGGGGTGGCGGTGGGAGGGTGGGGGGCTCTCTCCAGAAATTGAGACAGCCAAAGTTCTGCAATTCTTTAAGGGTCCAGCAAAATGCAACCAACCAAACCATCCCCAGCCACTTTCCCCCTTGGCAAAGCCAGGACAAATGTAAACCAAAGATTGTTTTCAGACGTGCTCTCCACTGGATTGATGGCCTCCACTTTTATGCTCAAGAAGCCAAATTGACTTCGTAGCCTGGCCTATTGGATGCAACATCTGGAAGAGATGCACAAACTAGTGCTGGTCACTTTCATGGAAAAATAAATAGCTCCTATCTTAAAAGCTCAGGGAAAGGTGGTGTTTGTTTAGAAAGTAGGTTTTTTGTTTTTTTTTTTTCTGATCTAGGGAAGCCAAACAGACCCTGGAACTTTGGACATAAACAATGAAGAAACTAAAATAAACCCTTAGAAAGAATAAATGATAGGAACATTTTTTTCCACATGAATCATATGCTAATTATTGCTCCTGAGAATGTAAACGAAGTTAATTTATCCTCTGTCAGCAAGTAGAGCACAGGAGGAATCTTGTACCTACCATAGGAATATTGGATTTTATTTTAGGAAATGGAAGAGATCTTAGAAATTCTGTTTCCCACTCCCCCCTCCTCACCCCATTGTAAGGAAACCAAATTTATCCAAGGTTGCACTAGTAGAGACAGGCTTTTATCACAGAACCTCATAGAAACAAAAAGTCATAATCATAAAGTGTTAGACGTGGAAGAGATTCTCTAGAGAATCTAGGCCCATCCCATCATTTCCCTGAAGAGGAAACTGAGACCCAGATAGACTACAGGACTTGTCTCAACACAACAAGTGGTGGAGCTGAGCTATGAACCCAGATCTCCCAGTTCCAAGGCCAGGGCTTTTTTCTGCCTGCCCTCAAATCAGGTTGGTCTGCATGACCACAGAGATGAGGAAGATTGAAATTATTATTTAGGTAATTGAAGCAAGTAACAGTTTGACTTGACCTGGCATTTGCTTGCAAGATAAAACCTTTAGTTTTTTTCTCTGTTAGTAATGATTAAGATGATAGTGATAAATGTAAATTTTTACCCTAGGGTCCAAGAAGTAGATATCACAAGTACATGATGGAGGGAAAAGGAAATGTAATTAGACAATGGTTTCCTGAAAAAAAGATCCAAGAGATTTAGCATTCTACAAACTCAATATGAATTGATGGTGTAAAGTGGTAGCCAAAAAAACAAAATTATAATGTAAATTGGGCTGCTTTAAGAGGGGTGTGACTTCTAGGAATAGGTAGTAGATTGTACCACTTTTCTCTTTCCTGGTCAGACTCTATCTAGAATATTGTGTTCAATTCTAGGCATTTTGCTTTAGAAAAGACACGGATGGGATGAAAAATGTCCAGGTGAGAGCGCTGATTAATAGTTTTGTATACATGTTATGTAAGGATCAGTTGAATTTGATTCAGCTCAAAAAACATTTATTAAGCACCTGCTATGTGCCAGGCACTGTGCTAAGCACTGAAGTTGAAGGAAATAAAGAATAGAGGGGGAATAGAAGATTCAGGGTGGAAAATTCTATTTGGCCAGGCTGTCATGCTAAAAGAGGAATTAGATTTTTGTTTGCTTGTTTTTGGCACAAGAGGATAGCATCGGGAGCAATTAGTGGAAGTAGCAAAGAGGCACATTTAGGCAGGATGTAAGGAAAATCATATAACAATGAGATTTATCCAAAGTGGAATTGACTGCCCCAGGAAACAGTGGGTTCCTCCCTCACCAGAGGTCTGCATGCAAAGGTGTACAGCATATTATAGTTGAGATTCTTGTGAGGATAGGGGTTAAACTAGATGTCTATTGAATTCCCTTCCAACTCTGAAATTCTGTGATTGTGAGATATTACAGTTGGAAATTGAAAAAAAAGACTAGCATTTGCTTCCCAAAAGTCTTCCTTCCCCTCCCTGCCAAATTAATAATTGTCTCCCCAAAACACATTGCATCTCTGAACTATGCTATGGATCACTATTCAGCCAAACATGTATTAAGTAATTACTATGTGCCAGGTACTGTTCTAGAAGCTGGAGATAGAAAGGCAAAAAGTAAACAATCCCTGCCTTCAAGGGGTTTACATTCTACTGGGGAAGGATATAAGTATTTATAAAATATTTACAAAGGGGAATTAGAATTGAGGGGAAAAAAAATCTCTGGATTTGACAAAAAGGAAGGCGATTGATGAGTTAGGAGGGAACAGTCGAGTGATGGGAACAAAAGCCAGATTTCAGGAATGGGTAGAGAAACAGAGAAGTGGTTCAGTGGATAGAGCACAAGGCCCTGAATTCAGGAAGATCTGAATTCAAATTTGACCTTAAACACTACCCATGTGATCCTGGGGAAGTAACTTCACTCTGTTTGCCTCAGTTTCCTTATTCATAAAATGATGTGGAGAAGAAAAAGGGAAACCCCTCTAGTATCTTTGCCGAGAAAACATTGTCTGAGGTCACAAAAAGGCAGGCACGGTGGAATCGAATGAACAAAAAAAAGAGAAATAAAAGTATTTCTCATTCTCACATTGGAACACAGAACTCTGACAGGATCTGTACACTGTCCCAGGCTGCCTGAACTCCAAGATAGATACGCGCGCACGCGCGCGCGCGCGCGCGCACACACACACACACACACACACACACACACACACACATTTTCCCTCCTATTCAAATACCGCAAGGGCTTTCTTCTTGCTACTACTCTCTCTCATCAACCTCAACCCGCACACAGTATGCGCTCAGGATGGTGTCCCCTCTACTTCTGGGACATTAATAATGAATGTCGAGTTGGAAAAGATTCCCTGAAAAAACAATGGGTGGGAAAGAATCTAAGTCCACTTTAAGTGCTTCCTATTAACCTAAATAGCTAAACACCAAGATCAGCTTTGTGCCCGCTATCACTCTCATATCCAAGATCTCGGTACAAATCTGCGCAAATGTTTCTAATAAATTTGGGCTCACACATATGTGCTGTAATAGAAGAGTATAGGGGAGAAAATATCCTGGAGACTTCACACATTCCAGGGATCCAACCGCATTTGTCTGAGGAGTCATCCCCTCCCATGACTTCTGAGCGAGTCTCTGGTGCCACTGGGGAAAGCTTTCATTTCAGAAGACTGAGTGTCTTTGATTGTGAACCCAACAGGCTTCCTTGGGCACAAGGCCAAAGCAAAAGGGATGGACCAGATCAGCACACACTCCAAACCTCACAGAGTCTCTTCGATTAGTCACTTTAAGCCGGGCCTCCACATTAGCATGTATGATGAGACGCAGCTTCAGAGGGCCCAGGAAGAAGTAATAAAATATTCTGGAGTATACTCAAGGTTTCAATGTGAAATCCAAGGCTTCATAAACACTAAGAAACCCTTCACATTTTGGCTCCTTCTCATATTTCCAAACTTTTTATACTTTACTCTTCTCCATGGGTTCTGCAATTCAGCTCCTCTAGCCCACATTCCATCTCCCGATTCAGTTCTTTGCTTTTGTAGCAGCCATCCCCCACGCCTAGAATGCTCTCCCTCCTCTTCTCTGCAACTAAAATCCCACCTTCTCCCAGCCTTTCCTTTGTCTCCTTCATCCTCCCCACTTGCCCCAATGCTAGAGCCTTCCTTCACTCTAATATTATGTTAGTATATACCTTGTACATACATAGTTATTTACATACTGTCTCCAATTAAAATGTGAGCACTTTAAGGCAGAGATTGTGGTTTCCTCCCCTTTATACAGCATACTTAGTACATAGTAAGTGTACCATACCATAGTACCATAGTAAGTGGTTAATAAATGCTTAATGACTGGCTGACTTTCCCCAGTCAAGCTTGCCTTGGGCCACAGTGTGAGGAAACCCTCCATGGTTAACACTTTCCAGGATTCCTTTTGAAGGTCATTCTGGAAAGAATCATCCCAATTGGGTTTGAAGAAGGGGTTCATTGTGGGGGCTTGACTTCAGTTCTCCAAGAATCCAAAGGAGACAAGAAGATGAGATGACTATTTCTCACAGAATGTGTTCCAACTTGGGTCCATTTAATTAAGCTAAAGGCACCATAGGTAGGTGATTACTCAATCAACAATTATTTACTAAGTACCTACTATGTGCAAAGGTTGTGCTAGGTGATAAAAAAACAAAGACATCTGAGATATAGCCCTTATCCTCAAGGAGGAATTTGAAAAGACAGGGCATATGTATGGAAAAACAATGAGACATAGGTCACATATGACTAATAACTGATAAAGGTATAGACAATAAGTGAGCAGTGAAAAGAAGGAAGATGTCACTGTGAGCACAAGGGCACAATGGTATCAGGACCTATTCCCCAGAAGGTCTTGGCTTCAAGAACCCCCTAATGCTGTGCTTGATGTGGAGAGACTCTGGGCAAGTTTAGAGTCCTCAGTCCACCCTTCTCCAGGGGCCCCTCTGTATCCCCAGCCAAACCCTGTTAACAGTAGTTTTTTCCAGCTTTGTCTCCTTCAGGAACCTCAGCCCATATAAGCCCCACAGGAGCTAAGTATGTATTGATATCAGGCTTCTCAGTGATTCCAAGACCCCCTGAAGGATGGCGTCTCAGTTCTCAAACTGGATTTCCTGAAGTGGGAATGATTAAACCAGATTCCTAACATTATTTAATGTGGTGGGGGTTGACTTTTTTTTTTAATTTTTGGTGTAAGAATACTATCCAAGATGGTCTGGAAACTGAAAACTTCTGTTCTGGGAGGAAAGGAATGCTGTGTATGTGTTGTGTATGTATACAACACACACACACTTTACATTGTGGCTCTAACCCATTCTTTGAGAACAGAGAATAGTTCAGACCATCCTGTCTGGGGAAGACAGAATTACTGTTGATGAAGTTTTTGGAAGCAATATGTAAATCACTCGGCCATCTTCCTCTCTCCCTCTCTCCCTCCCTCTCCCTCTCCCTCCCTCCCTCCCTCCCTCCCTCTCTCTCTCTCTCTCTCTCTCTCTCTCTCTCTCTCTCTCTCTCTCTCTCTCTCTTCTTCCCTTCCTTCCTTTTTAGTGTTTATTGGTGTCTTTTATTTTTACATCACTTCCCAAGGACTCCCCCCTCCCAAAAAAAGCCCTAGGTGAAACAAACCACACATACAAGAAAAAGAAAAATAGGAAAACGACATTGTTAATTAAATGAAATCAACACATTAGCCTTCTTATCCTAATAGGATCATAAATCTAGAAGTTAATGAATTGAAACTTTTCATTTTACGGATGAAGAAACTAAGACACCAAGGGGATGCATGATTTGCTCAGGGTCACCCAACTACTAATTGTCGAGAACCTAGGTCTTTTTTCAACTCTAATCTGAGCCTCATCCATTCTGCCATGCCACCTCAATACCATGAGGAAATTAAAGCCCATACTGATAAAATCACTTGCCTAAGGTCACATAAGTCACAAGCATTTGAGCCAGGATTTGAACCTGGTTCATCATACCCAAAATCTAGCTGTCTTTCTGCCACAGCGCTATGTCTACAATTTGCTCCAAGACCCCAGCGATCATTGCTCACTCTTATTTCTCCCAACATTCAGTAGCTTAAGCTGCTTTCTGGGCAGCATTTGAAGCTAGGGGCGACAAAGGCTTTCTCTTTTCCTTTTTAGGAGACAGTGGAACCAGGTTTATGCTCTTGGGGAAGGATTTCTTCCTAAATATGTTTTCCATTACATTACACAGAGGCAGAGCAATATGAGGGTCATCCTTGGGTCTCCCATTGGAAGCCTTTAGGATCTGTTTCCTCTGGAGGAGCAGCTCTCTGCCCTGATCATTTTCTGAGTATTTTAGAAATTGTGAGACTTACAACATGCTAATGAGACAGCCAAGAATCCCTAATCACAGCTCTCATTTCTTTCTGCCAAGGTTTTTCCACCATTTATCTTTTTTTTTCTTTTCCTTTATCTCTCTCTCTCTCTCTCTGGCAATCCTCTCCTCCAACCTATTTTCTCTGATATATATATATATATATATATATATATATATATATATATATATATATATATATATATATATATGTGCATATACATATACATGTTAGAATATACATATACATATGTGTGTTTTATACACACATACCTCTGTGTTAGAATGTATATGTACATATATTAGAAAATATGTACATACATACCATATGCATGCATGTGTATATGCACATGAATATGTGTGTGCACACGTATATGTGTATATACATGTGTGTATATGTACACTATATATGTATGGATACATACAGAGATACATCTATATATCTCTATCTGTATACCTATATCTATCTGTATATCTCTATCTATCCATCTATATATCTATATCCATATATTTCTATCTATCTGTATATCTCTATCTCTATATCTATCTATATAGCTATATCTATCTCTATCTATCACTACATAATTTTTTTTTTTACCTTGCTATTCCATTATAACACGGCTTTCATGAGAAGTTAGGTGAAGTAGAGAGAGGCACAGTGAGGCATGGATTCAAGTTGAGTCTCTGGCTCATTCTGGCTGTGTGGCCTTAGAGGAGTCACCTAAGCTCTCACTTGTCCCAGGAGACTCTCTCAGACTCTAAGTCAAGTTGTCAATCTGCACTGAGGGAGAGAGTTACAGCAAGGGGAGTTCTTTCACTAATCAATGTCCTGACCAAACAACAAAGCAGACTAATGGAAAGAGGACAAGATATGGAGTACTGGAATCCTGGATTTGGAGCTGAGAGGGACCTCAGAGGCTTTCTAGAAGAGGAAATGGAGCATAGTTGTGACTTGCCCAAGGTCACACAGCCAGTCAGTGTTTGAGGCAGTCAGGTCCTGATACTTTGCCCTGTGACTTTGAACAAGTAAATCACTTTTCTGAGCCTTGGTTTCCCTATCTATAGAATGGGGATAATAATACTCTCATAGGATTGTTGCAAGGAATATGCTTTAGAGGAATATGCTTTATAAAAGTCTGCTGTGAGCTATTATGACCTCCTTTATTTTCTTTTCCTTGGGAGGAGTTGTGGGAAGATGGCAGAAGAAGACCGGAAACTACCTGACTGTCCCCAATCCCTCAATAATGCCTCAAAGTAAATTTCTGAGTGGCAGAACTAATTAAAAGTTGGGATAAAGCAGTAGGCCAGCCTAATACAACTTGGGAGGACATAGGAAATCTCTGACCTCTCTGGGGTGGTGGTGGGGTCTGACTGAAGTGCAGATACCTCTACAGACACCTCGGAGTCAACAAACAGCAAGCCTGGGGGCAGCTGAGTAGGCAGCAGCCTTTCTTCAGGAGCCTTAACCCCACTGTGGCTGTGGGGGTTGGTCATCTGATCAGGGGAAGATTGTGGGGGCCCTTGGCTAGTGCTGGACGAGGGGCCCAGGCTCAAGCAAACTCACCAGACTCCCTCCCACAACCCACGAGGAAGAGCAAGGGCATGCTGGTGAATGTGGTCACAGAGGGGTGGGGCCCTGCTGGTGGTGGTCCCTGGGAAGAGCCCAGTCTCTGATTTTGATGGCAGTGCAGGCCATCAAATGAGCTAACACCAGTAGCCACCTGAGGGACCACAGAGAGCAGGGGTACTGGGGCCTTGGTTGTGGCTCAGGGGCAGAGAGAAGTACCTGAGGTCACTTATAGACCAAGGCCAGTGTCAAAGGAGCAGCAACCACAGGTGGCCTTGGACTATAGAACACTGGAAGAAACAAAGTCAAAGATCCCCAGATAGAGCTCAGAAAACAATAGCATGTAATAATGAAGGCTGAGACATTATCCCCCACACACCCCGAGAAGAGACTGACTCTAACACAAAGTTAACAACCAAGAAATAGGACATTTAAAAAAACCGATTTAAAAAACAAACAAATAGAAAGAACCCAACCATAGATAGCTATGATGGTGACAGAGAAGATTAAGGCTCAAACTCAGAAGAAGACAAAACAGCTTTTTATAAAGGTTCAAAGAAGAATGTAAAATGGTCACAAGCCCAAAAAGAGCTCTTGGAAGACCTAAAAAAAAGAACTTTAAAATCAGAGAGGTTGAAGAAAAAATTGGGGAAAGAAATAAGAGTAATGCAAGAAAAGCAATAAAATTTTGCAAAGAAAGTCAACCAATTGGAAAAAGAGGTCCAAAAATTTATAGAAGAAAATAACTCCTTAAAATTAGAATTGGGCAAGGGGAAGCTAATGACTCCATAAGACATAAAGAAATAATAAAACAAAATCAAAAGAATGAAAAAATAGAAAAGAACATAAAACATCTCATTAGGAAAATAACTGACCTGGAAAACAGATTGAGGAGAGATAATATAAGAATTGTCAGACTACCTGAAAGTTATGATCAAAAAAGTCTAGACACTCTACTTAACAAATTATTAAGGAAAATTGCCCTGAAGTTCTAGAACTAGAGGGTAAAATAGAAATTGAAAAAAAAATCTACCAATCACCTGAAAGAGATCACAAAACGAAAATTCACAGGAACATTACAGCTAACTTTTAAACCTCCCAGGTCAAGGAGAGGATATTACAAGCAACTAGAAAAAAAATTTTTAATATTGTGGACCCACAATCAGGTAAACATAAGATTTAACAGCTTCTACATTAAAAAGACCGAAGGGCATGGAATACAATATTCCAAAGAGCAAATGAACTGGGTTTGCAACCAAGAATAACCTACCTAGCAAAGCTGAGTATAATCCTGCAAGAGGGATAAATGAATATTTAGTCAACTAAAAGACTTACAGGCATCCTTCAGGAAAAGACCAAAACGGAACAGAAAAATTTAACTTACAAGAATCAGGAGAAACATAATAAGGTAAACATGAAAGGCTAATTATAAGGGATTTAATAAGGTGAAACTGTGTACTTCTTATATGGGAAAATATTTGTAACTCTTAAGAATGTCATCATTACTATGGTAGTTTGAAAGACTATACATAGAAGGCTTGGGGTTGAGTTGATTATAATGGGATGATCCAATAAAATGCAAAAAATAAAATTTGGTAGGGAGAAGTAAAATAGAGCAAATTATCTCACGCAAAAGAGGCATAAATGGAAGAATTGTTATAGTGGAGGTGAGGATAGGGTGGAGAATGGGTAGTGTGGGATCCTTATTCTCATTGGAACTGGGTCAAAGAGGGAATAACATATGCATTTAGTAGGGTATAAAAGTCTTCTTAACTTACAAAGAAATAGGAGGACTAGAAATTAGGATAAGGGAGGGACTTTTGGAAGGGTGTGCAGATTAATGAGGCAGTGGTCAAAAGTAAATTAGACTTTTGAGGAGGCATCGTGGGGGAGAGAGAGACAGACAGACAGAGACAGATAGAAACAGTGAGGAAAAATAGGATGGAGGGAAATACACAACTAGTAATTATAACTTTGAATGTGAATGGAATGAACTCCCCCATAAAACCAACTTGGCTAGTAGAATGGATCAAAAACCAGAACCTGACAATATGTTGCTTATAAGAGACACATTTTAAAATGAGAGACATACAATAGAGTAAAAATAAAGGGCTGGAGTAGAATTTGTTATGCTGCAGCTGATATATTTTCTATTCCTTGGACTACATCCATTAGGAAGAGCTCTGCCTCTCCATTTCCACCGTGGCGTTACCCAGAATGCAGATACCTTTGGTGAAAGTGTCAATATTCTCCCTAAGCCCATTAGCAGATTCCTTTACCATCTGCTTTGGGTGAAATGTAGATCTAAGGAAATTTTAAGGCTATAAAAAAGGAAAAACTATTGGCGATGACTGTTTGGCAGCTTGAGTATTTTCCATTGAAATAATATCTTGCCAGTAGAAAGTGGACTGTTACCTGAGCAAGAAGTATTCCAGCTAGCTGTTGCTTTCAGAGTGGTGTGGCTAGGGGAAAGGAAAAGTAGATTTGTGGAATGAATGGAATAAGCCCATAGAATATAAGCTCTATGAGGACGAGCACCATTTCATTTTGCCTTTGTGTTCTCAATGCAGAGCACAGTACATGGGACATCAGAGGTGCTTAATAAATGCTTACTGATTTAAACTATATTGAATTACATTGCATGGAATGAAATAGATATTCTATCTATTATAGACTCCAAGTGTTTTCAGTGACTATCCCCCACATCTAGAATTCCCTCCCTTCCCATCCCCACTTCCTGGCTTCCCTGACTTCCTTCTGGTCTCAGCTAAAATCCCACCTTCTATGAGAAACACTTCTTGATTCCCATTAACACTAGTGTCTTCCCTCTGTTATCTCCAATTTATCCTATATGTATCTTGTTCATACGTTGTTGTTTGTATGTTATATCACCCATTAGACAATGAGATCCTTGAGAGCAGAGACTGTCTTTGCTTTTCTTTGTATCCCCAGCACAGTGCCTGGCACAAAGTAGGTGCTGAATAAATGCTTATTGATTGTCTACATATGGTCTCTAAGTAACCATTATCAGGTCAGGTTCTTTTTGTAAATGTGTTATGAGTGGTGATCAGCCAGCATTCAGTCCTTTCCCAAATGGTTGGTTTGATGTGGTTGTTAATATGACTAAAATCAAGAAACATTTATTAAGTGCCTACTATGTACTATGCACTAAAATAAGCAAATGTAATATTTTTGTGCCACATTAGTGATCATATTGGATAAACTATGTGATAATTGGATCAATAGCTTGGCATCAACCCAAATTCCTTTCAAAGCATTTGATTGCCTGCTTAATTCAGGCTTAGCATCTCCAAAGAATGCCCTTTGGTCTAAATCAAGGGTGGGGAACCTGCTGCCTCAAGGCCACACGTGACCCTCTAGGTTCTCAGGTTTGGCCCTTTGACTGAATCCAACCTTCACAGAACAAATCCTCTTAATAAAAGGAATTGTTTTGTGCTTGGACTCAGTGAAAAGGCCATACTCAAGGACCTAGAAGGCCACATGTGGCCTCAAGGCCACAGGTTCCCCATTCCTGGATGAAAGATGGTTTTTGGAGGCACCAAATCTTCCAGAAGAGTATAGATTTAGTATGTGGAGAATGGGGTTTAACAATACATAAAACCCTTAGATAAAGGGACAAAAGAACAGGAGGCCTGAATCTGTTCTGTATATCTGTAATCAATATACTGGGTAACTTCTGGGCAAATCACAATTCCTAGTCACTAATTTATTCAGCAGATAAACTTACATAGATGATCTGCTAAGTAAACAACTATATACTAGACACTGTGGGACAATTAAAGATTGAAGAAATAGTTTCTACCCTCTGGGGCCTCCTACTCAGAGTTTTAGTCTCCAGACAAGAGACACAAATACTTATGTGTATTAATATATATGTACAAATGCATATGTGTATGCATACATATATGTGTGGGTTTCCTCTCTAGAGAATTGCTACATTCCCACAATACTTTGGGACCAGAGTGACTCATTCACTAGGAAGAGAGTCCTGAACTGCCTGGCTCAGGAGGCTGCATGTGGGTGTATAGTGTGCTGAAGTCCCTATGGTAGAATATTTTGAAAGGAATAATGAGAAAACTGGAAGAGAATGGAAAGAGAGATGACCAGGATGGGCAGAAGTGACAGTAAGTTGTGGAGAATTCTGTGGTTTCATTGAATTTGAGGAGAGGAGATGATCTGGCAAGGCTGTTTGCAGATGTTAACTTCTTTCACAGACCAACCTTCAGATATTGATGGAACAGAACTTTGAAGACCTTGAGTCTTCTTTACTCCAATGTTGGAAAAGTGTTTCATCTTGGACCTTTCCCAAGACATCAAGAGTCTAGAGCTAAAAGACAGCCTCATATTCTAAGTTTCAAGACTTTTCAGCTTTTGCCCACTGGAAAGTCATTTGAAGCTCTGTTCTGCTGAGATACTTTTATCCCTGGAGGTCTGGGAGGAAGTAGCCTTGGGAAATGGGTCATGGAATTGAGGTCTCCTGCCTATTTTAGTTCCTTGTTATCTTCCTGGAATTCTATTCCCCTTCCCCATTTCCCACTCCTGCAATCTTTTGGGTTTGTCCATCATACCCACAAGAACTTAATCGTGTTCAAGATTAAATCAGCCTTGGCACTCATATCTCATCAGTACTCTGTGCCCCTGGGACCCCTGTGAATGGAAGGTGGTGCAGACAGCTCCTCCCCAAACCTCTATATTAGAAGAGTCCTCAAGCCAGCCAGCCATATTTTCATTTCCTAAGTGGTTTTACTTCTTGGGACTTTTCCATCATGGCCCTGCCCAATACTTTCCCCCACCCATCTTTTCAGCTTCCTTTTGTGTATTTTCTTTCCCCATTAGACTGTAGTAAGCTCCTTGAGAGCAAGGACTGTCTTTTTTTTTTTTTTTTGTATTCATATTCCCAGCACTTTGCACAGTGCCTGGCGCATAGTAGATGAACCTGAATGTGTATTGTGCGTGTGTGTTCATGTGGATGTGCATGTGTGTGTGTGTGTGTGTGTGTGTGTGTGTGTGTGTGTGTGTGTGTAGGGGGCATATGAAACAACTTAGAAGCCAGAAGCATAGGCATGGTGACAAAACCCAGCCCATACACAAAGAGTTCACAAAAACTTTTGCTTTTTCATCTAAACCTACCTCTGCCAGGCCTGGTGACACTACCTTAAGGCGAGCAACTTCTTTCTGTGAGCCCTGTTTTCCTCTGCTCCTCAGTCAGAGTTCTTTCTGCACAGGATTCCCTCTTCAGCCTGACAGATGAAGCCTCAGAGGATGTGTCAGAACCCTGCTCCCATGGTGCTCACATCACAAGCTCTCTCTGATGAGTTTAGAAAAGAGCCGGGGGTGAAAAGAGACAGGCTGCCAGCATCTTCAGGCACGTGTGGCCCATCTGAGCCGCCATCCTCTGGTTTATTTAAGCCCCCCACTCATTTGCTGTTGTTGAGCTAAACAGAGAACTGAATAAATAAATAAATATCCCACCCATTGGGAGGATGAAATGCCTCAGACTCTCCACGGCAAAGGGAAATAACCAATATCTCCCACAACCATCTGAGCCTTCACTCAGTCTGGTAAAAATTAAATAGATGTTTCAGGCCTTGAAGGTGCCTTTTTCTTTCCCTCCAAGCTTGAGGTCACCATGCACACACTGAGACAGATGCACACACACATACCCATGCACACAGATACATGGAACCCCAGAAACTCTCAGATTATCTTCTAAAAACTGACAGATAAGCTTCTGTGAACATCTGCTGGTACAGGCCACACAAAGCATTTCTCTGCATTTTTGCAACTGGGTGGCGCATGGTGGAGGAAGCAGATGGTGGCACCTGACAGGGGGCTGCTTTACAAGCTCTGGAGGAAAGCACTTCTTGGTCTGGAGTCAGTACCGTGATTGAAAGGGTTGAAGGCTGGCCCAGGGTACTGGGAGCCTGCGCCTTTCTCTTCCCTCTCCAGATGCTCTGTTTTCTCTGTATTTCAGTTTCCTTCCTTTACCCAACAAGTTGAGAAATTTTTGGCATCAATGGAATGGAATGGAATCATTGGATTAAGGATGGTATGAAGACAACTCACAATCAGAGGTTGGGCCTAAAATTCAAGGATCCCCACAATGATGTGGAAGTCCTACGTGATTTAACTTCAACTTCCTTTCTTTTTTTTTTTTGAGGGGGGAAGGCAGGGCAATTGGGGTTAAGTGACTTGCCCAAGGTCACACAGCTAGTAAATGCATCAAAAGTCTGAGGCCAAATTTGAACTCAGGTCCTCCTGACTCCAGGGCCGGCTCTCTACTCGCTGCGCCACCTAGCTGCCCCTCAACTTCCTTTTCTAAACTTATTTTTCCCCTTCCAATAACAACAACAACAATAAAATATAGCTAACATTTTTATAGCACTTGAAGATTTGCAAAGCACTTAAAAATATTACCATGTAGAGGCAGCTAGGGACAAAGTGGACAGAAGACTGGGTCTGCAGTCAGAAGCCCTGAGTTCCAATCTGGCATCAGATGCTTAACTAGCTGTGTAATCTTGAACCAGTCACTTGCCTCTGTTTGCCTCAGTTTCTCCATCTGTAGAATGGGGATAATAACAGGGTTGTTGTGAGGATCAAATGAGGTAATAGCTATAAAAATGTAATTAGTCTGACATATATTCCCTTCCTCTTACCTCAGCTGAATCCTGAAAGGTAGGTCCTATTACTGCCCTCATTTGACATATGAGGAAACTGAGGCAAACAGAGATTAAGTGACTTGCCCGGGGTTACACAGCTAGCTAAGTGTCTGAGGCCAGATTGGAAATCGGGTCTTCATGACTACAGACCCGGTCTTCTGTCCACTGTACCACCAGCCGTGGCAAGTTTAATGAAGTTAACGGGAATGTTCCCAGGCTCTCTTTGGAGGGCAGTGTTGAAAGCCCCATCTTTTTTAAGCCAGGAGGCCAGAGCCCACGTTCACATGTTTGGGCAAAGCTCCCAGGGATGTGAGTGTCTGCCCACAGCTTCATGACAGGAATTGGGGGCCCTTCTGCACATCACCCCCTAAGCATGAAACTTGAATGGAGTTCTGCTCTCCCAGAGCCTTGGACCTTCTCTTCCCTTCCAGTCTGATTTCCATCTTGTCAAGGAACTTGGTCAAATGCTCTGACATCTGGAGGAGTCTCAAGCTAGGCACAGTCCCTGCAATTCAAGTAAGCCATTCAGGGGTTGCAGGATGCATCAGTTAACAAAGGAAAATGGACGGTGAGGAGGTTTTTTCCCCAGCTGCACGGGAGTGAGGAGGAAATGTGAATCATACAATGCTCGCCCCAAAACAATTCAAGGAACTATCTAAAGGAAGTGACCAAAATAACTCGAGGATTTGTCGCTCATGTTTGAGGAATCAAGAGAACAGAAGCTGAGAACTCAGTAGAAGGGGTTGGGGGCAAAGTGGGGGAGGGGAATTGGGAGGTCACCCATGGTAGGGGCGAAATTTCTGTGAACAAAGTTTATAAACTTTTATTGCCATAGAGTTGTTTGATCTCTCCCAGCCCCAGAAAAGACCAGTTTATGGTTGAGGACATGGGTGGGGGCGGAGGGATGTGTAGGAAATTGAGTCTTTCCCTGGGGGACTAGATCATGTCATTTCTGTATTGACTTGGACTAGAACACCAGGGAAGAAGAGCCACATGCCCAGGGCACGTGGCCACAAGGAAAGAAGCCTTTATCCAAAAAAGACTGGACTGCAGAGAAATCCTTGCTGATGATGACTCTTGTGTCTGTTCCTTCTGCCTCTGCTCTGCCAGAGTCAATTTTTAAAAAAAATCCCTCTGAGCAGTGAAAGAGTTTTAAAGTCTTTGGGACCCCAGCTAACCAAACAACAAACCCAGGAGAGGATAAACAGTCCTCTGTTATCACACTCATTACCCTTAGCTTCAAAGGATTCAAGAGTGTTTATACAAAGAACACGAGAATTCTCTGTGTTTATTTTAAAGCCTGGACTTTAATAAACAGTCTTAAAAAAAAAACAACAAATAACACAAGGGGAAAAAACCTCCAGCTCTCCTTCTTTGTTTTACACATCAGTCAAAACATAACACTCCCCTTGGCATTGGCTTTAAATACGTTTTGTTTCTTTGCAAAAGTTCACCATTTATGAAATAGGGAGACTTTATTACCTTTGATCTCCCCCACCGGCCCCTGCCTGGGTTTGGTTCAGAGTTCTCTGAAGCTAAGTACAACCACATGTGATGAGAGCTGCTGGTAAGCAGCACTGGCTGCTGGTGAAGTCCAGATTGGGTCTGGAAATATTAGAAAGGCCAATGATGCCAAGATGAAGGGTGTGCCCCCTTGCTCTAAGGAGACCTGTGCCAAATGCTCCCTCTTCCATGGCGTCTTCCTAGTTTACCTCTAATTGTGTCTGGATGGAAATTTGATCTAATCAATCAAGGGCCCAATAGTCTTTCAGGGGGAAGGAAAAAAGCCAATTAGAGATTAATCCACATCAGCAAACTACTCTTTCTAATCCCTCATGATGCTGGCCATATTCACGATCATTTGGAGACCTCTGGGAGGTATAAGGAGGGAGGAAAAAATACCCCATAATCAGACAGAGTGCAATGTGCAGATATCAGCTTCCAAAGAAAAAATTATAGCATTACAGTCTATAGGAAGACAGCAGAGTTAGTTATTCTTTGGGTCCTTCTCCTAAGGAAACATTTTTCAATATCCTTCTCTGGTGGTATTATGTACGATTGCAGGTCGATGAAAGGTCATTCCCTTTTTCCTTGTCATCAGTCATATGGTCCATCTTACCCATCAAGGCCTCTGTGCACCAAGAGCCTGGCTCTACAATCTGAGGACCAGGGTTCAAATCCTGCCTTTGATGTGTCTTGAGCCTATCACCTCTGTTCCAATAGGTGAGTGGCGTTTCTTCATTAGTTACAGCGTGCCTTTGGGGTCATTTAAAATAATCCAGAGAATGCAGCTTCATATCAGCTATTTACTATATCTGGGATCTTGGGCAAGCTCTTTGCTGGACCTCCATCCTTCAACAGCAAAACAAGGGAGATGGACTGGCTGACCCCTAAGGTTCCACCTTGCTCTACATCTGTGATCCTGGGAATATCAAGCTGAATGATGAAGGAAGGATGATCTTATAGAAAGCACACCGGTTTGCTTTCCAAAGAAATGAGAGACTTGTTTTTTTTTCAGAATTATTCAAAAATAAGAAGCCCATTTTTCTGCTATCCCCAGGTAAATATAGATTCAATCCAACTTCACAAACATTTATCAAGCACCATACTAGTGCGTGCATCCAGATTATACAGGCCCTTGAAAGCCAGCCAAGGGCATCTGAACTTTTCCCAGGGTAATTAGGAGCCATTGAAGATTTTGGAGCATGAGAAACAAACAGATCTGGGCATCAAATGATAGCAGTATGAAGGATGTGTTCGAAGAGGGAAATAGGTCAAAGGTAGGAAGACCAGTTAAGAGGCTTTTCTAATGGTCTAGCAGGTAGTAATGAGGGCCTATACTAGGGATGCAGCAGAGGGACTAGAGAGTAATGTATGACTTCCCAGACCTATTGATTCCTCCAATCTCCCTTAAGGGCAAGGACTAACTTCCTTTTGTATTTGTATCTCTGTTGTTCAGTCCTTTCAGCTCTGACTCTTCATGATCCCATACAGGGGTTTTCTTGGCAGATACTGGAGTGGTTTGCCATTTTCTTCTTCAGCTCATTTTAGAGAAACTGAAGCAAACATGGTTAAGTGACTTGCCCAGAGTGACACAAGATGAGATTTGAACTCAGGAAGATGAGTTTTCCTGATTCCAAATCCAGCACACTATGCACTATGGCACTACCTAGATGCCCATTTGTTCTCTGGCAGTTGGTATTGCTAACTATAGCACTGTGTTTGGCACAGAGTAGGCATAATAGAAGAATTTTGGAATATCTTAAAGAACCATTTTTTTCTTATCCATAAGAGAAAGAAAACAGAGATAGTAGGATGATTTTTTTATTTCAAAGTAAAATTATAATATCTATTGTGATTATTTTAAAGTGTATTTGCACAGATGGAGAAATTATAGTAAAATTAGAAAAAATGTCTTAAAATTATTTTTTAAATTCTTGTCAATTGATGCACCTGACTAATAAATGTTTTTCATTCATTCATTCATCCATCCATTCATCTATTCAGTCATAGGAGACTATGTGAACAACAGTGCCACTAAAGAAAGGTAAAGTTGCTCATTTTAGAGAAAAGATAATAAATTCAGCATGGAATATTTTGGTTTGAGAGGCCATCAGGAGATGGACGTGCCTGTCCCTTAGGCAGTTGGAAATGTTGATCTCTAAAAAGGGATAATGGCTATCTCTATAGAGATGATAGTTGAAGCCATGAGAATGGATGAGACGCCAAGGAAGAATGTGTAAGGAGAAAAGGCAAAAGGGACAAGGGTGGAAACTTGTGAAGCATTCACCTTAAAGGGCTGAGAAAAGAACAATGATTTAATGAAAGAGGGAGAGAAAGGGCAGGCCACTCACTAGGTGGCAAGGTGGAGAGAGCCTTGGACCTACAGTCAGGAAGACCTGAGTTCAAATATGACCTCAGACACTAACTAGCTGTGTGACCCTGGACAAGTCACTTAATCTCTGTTGCCTTCAGTTTCTTTATTAGTAAGATGAGGATAATCATAGCACCTCCCTCCCAGGGTTGTTACAAGGATCAAAGGAGGCAATAATTGATAAAGTGCTTAGCATAGTGCCTGGCACATAGTAGGTGCTATATTTTTGTTGTTCAATTGTTTCCGTGGTTTGCCATTTCCTTCCCCAGCTCCTACATAAATATTAGTTATTGCTATTATTGTATGGTATCTCAGGAGTCAATGCAGATGAGAACATCTAGAAAGAAGGAATGCTCACCTGCATCAAACGTCATAAAAACATCAAGAAGGATGAGGCTTGGAAACAAAATGTTGGTTATGGTGACTCGAAGAAGTTTTGAAAAGCAGAGAAGGGGAATTAAGAGAGTGCTGAGGGGATGGCTTCAAGGAACCAGTATAATACAGCAAAGAGACCACTGGCTTTGCAATCAGAGAACCTGGATTCAAAGCCTGCCTCCGACCCTCATTTCCTATGTGACAGTGAGCCAATTATTTAATCTCACTGGACCTTACAGGTTTTGCATTTGTCCAATTGTTGGGTGGCAGAAGAAGGTTAAAATAGATCTTCTTTCTTTGGATTTTTCCACCTTCTTTCCTTCTCTGGTTAGATATCTTCTCCTATTAGGATGTCAGCTTCTTGAGGGTAGGGATCATCGTTTTCCCTTGAATTTGTATTTCTAGCGCTTAGCACAGCACCTGGCACACAGTGATTACTTCAGAAACACATTATTGATTTCTCTGAAGGCTCTTCCTGGTCAGTATATATAATCTACATATGATCAGAGTAAAACAGGAATCCAAATTCGTGATTACAATTGTAGGTACAGAGAATGGTTGATAGCATCAGGAAAGAAAGATTTTGGCATCGTTTACATGGAGAATGAGATAGGCAGTCAATAAGGAGGTGAATATAGAGACTTCCAGCGGCCCCTTCCTGCCTTGAGAGGAACAATGAGCTCCATGGAGTTTCAGAGGAGAAACCACCTCTAAAGCACTTGGATTAGTTTCCATTTCCTCCTTTGTACTGATTGCACCAACAACACTTGGAAACATACTGTTAAAACATCAGCTGGACTATAATATCTGCCATCTTACTGTTGACCCATCATAGAGAAGGTTGCCCTACTTAACACACCCAGGAAAACTGACTTGCATATGTCTTGCCAGTGCTTGGCTGAGCTCCTTTTAGCTGGTTTCTATCCCTTTCATTCCTGATCCCAGATGTAATTCTGGCCCTGTGTTGACCATGAAAGCAGTAAACTCCAACCAGATAGGAGACTAATGGTTCTAGAAGACTTCTTAGTCTGTGCTACTAGGAGAAAGAGCAAAAACTCTCTAGTGGTTGACCAAGATGGAGCATGATAGATTATTGGACCAGCTGGAAAGTGTTCTCCACCAGATCATATTCCCCTTTCACAGTGGGAGAAAAAGTAGTGGTACATTAAGTAAGAACAAGAGACTATGGACAACTCCAGTGCTACAGTGATCTCCTCAAGACATTAAAAAAACCAAAAGAAAGCATCCCATGCATTGAGTCGATCTTCTGTAGAGCATTTCTAGAAAGACATTGACAAGAATCATGGATGATGTGAGAAGGGATCCCAAGCTGTTTGCACAAATCCCACTAAGTACCAAATCAAGTCCCAACCTCTCCTCAGCTTGAAACAATCCAGACTTCACTGTTTTCAATTCCAGTCTGCATCTAAGAGGACAGAATCTTGCTGTGAGGGCTTGAACTCTCTTGTTTTTCTTCAGTAACCCATTTTTGGGTTTAGTCAAAGCTCTGTCCTACAATGCAGGGGCAGTCCAACCCACACCTACTCTGATGGCATCAGAACCATCTGGCACTCCCAGCCCTCAAGGGGTTTTCACAATTTTAGGCTCAGCTCTAGTACAGAGAAAGGTCCCTTTGTCCTATTAGAGAAGATGTAATTCAGTTCAATTCAAAATTATTTATTAAGTAACTGCTCTACTAGGTGATGAAGGCAATACAAAGTTCAGATAAACTTTCTTGGGGCTTATAGTCTAATGGTGAGACATGACCCAAAGGCAAATAAGTGTAATGCAAAGAAATTAGACTCCAGGATTAGAGGAAGGGAGTGGCATGTGAAGTTCTAAGGATGATCAGTCATGATCAACTGGGAAGATCAGGGAAATGGAGGAAATTCCATTGGAGTTGGGCCTTGAGTAGGAATTCAATAGTCAGTGAAAAGCAGAGAACAGCACCGGCAAAAGTCATGAAATTTGGGGGTAGGGAAGAAACAAGGCATGTGGTGGAGAAGGTGAGCGATCTGGCTTAGCTGAAGCATAGAATATGCGGAAGGGAAGAGGAGAAAACCGAATGCCAAGTAGAGAGGCAAAGGGAACCCCTGAAGGATTTTGAGGACAGAAGTGAGATGCCTAGATTTATGCCTCAGGAAGACAAATAGAGATAGTTTAGAGTTGGGAAGGGGCAGCTAAGTGGCAGGGTGGATAGAGCGCTGGGCCTGGAGTCAGGAAGACTCATCTTCCTGAGTGCAAATCTGGCTTCAGACACTTCCTAGCTGGGTGACCCTGGGCAAGTCATTTAACCTTGTTTCCTCCATTTTCTCCTCTGTAAAATGAGCTAGAAATGGAAATGGAAAACCACTCCAGTATCTTTGCCAAGAAAAACCCAAATGGGGATGTGAATATAAATAATTTTATAAGAGAATAATTTCCAGGCATTAAAATATCTGAATTTGTTTTTTTTATATCACACTCCAGGTGTCTACCAGTGTTAAAATCCTAGTTCCTGATTTTGAGTCTGGACTGGCCTCCCATTTTGCCATTAACTAGATATGTAACCTTGGGCAAGTTTCTTCACCTGGGGGCCTCAGTTCATTCACTTGTAAAATGAAAGGTTGGGTTAATGACCTCTCTGGTACCCTCCAGCTATGTTGGGTAGCAAGTGTAACGAGGTGGAGCTGTCTGGTTCCTATCAGCTGGCAGGACCCTGGAGGCACATAGCTTTCAACCAGCACTTTGTTCGCCACTGCCAAGTCACCATTATCCCACAGATTTTTATCTAGGTGGATGACTCATTCAAACTCTGGCTCTTCGGGCACCTACTTAGCCTTATGCTCCAACCTTTCCCTTCCTGTTGGCTTCATTTATCCACCTTCACTAAAGGTCCATAAGTTAAACACACAATCTAATCAGATTTTAAAGACATAGTAAAAACAGAAACATTAGTTGCTTATAACATAGAATGCACGTTCTCTTCAATAGCTTTTCCCAAGACAGAAATTACTTTTAGGCTGAAGTCATGCTTCCCATCACATCATGGGAATAGTAGAGAGAGCTAACCTGGAACTTTAATGTCTTATTATAGTCTTCCCAACTCCCCATGAACTGTACACAGAAAGTTAATTCGTTACTGGGTTAGAGAGCCCTGTAGAAACTTTGCTAATTCTCAAAGTTGCAGCTACCCAGGCAAACTGGGAAACAAGGTTGCTCTTCCAGCATCCTGGAACATATATCTCTTATGCCCCTATCTCTCCCTACAACATAGATCATGGCTCAAATACTACAGAGACTAACGCTCATGTGGCACCACCTGACTCTCAAATCATAAGCAGGGAAATGGACTTCCCTCAGCTCCACTGGGTCTCTTGGAGGCTATTATGTTTCACTTCCAAAGTCTACACACAGCCTGATGTCAGCCTCCTCCGTCTGCTCATCCGCATTGAACCAGGAGACCAAAAGGACAAATGAAGTTATGTCAGAATGGCGGAGAATTGCAAAAAGGACTAAAAATCCTTCCCTATCTACTGGCTTCTTCTTTGCTGCCCACAAATCCTTCTCATTCTCTAAAAATTCTCATTGATCCTACCATCCCACCCAGCAATTATCTTATCTCTCCTTCCCTTTCTGCCAAGGAGCTAGAAAAAGTCATCTATATATTATGTTTCCATTTCCCCTTTTCTCACTCTTCTAACCCACAGAAATCTGGCTGTCAGCTTCATTGTTCAGCTGAGCTGCTGTCTTCAAAATGACTAGTAATTGTTCAATTGCCCAATTGAATGACCTTTTCACAGTCTTCATTCTTTTTGGCCTCTGCAGCATTGAACGCTGTCGGTGATCACCTCTGAATCACCTACTGAATGCTCTCTCCTCTCTAAGGTTTTGTGATACTGCTCTCTCCTGGTTCTCTGATTGCTTGCCTAGTTAACTGCTCCTCATTCTCCTCTGCTAGATCTTCAACCTTGTCACGCCTAACTGGGGGTGTCGCCAAGGCTTCTTCCTGGGCCCTCTCCTCTTTTTCCCTCCATACTAACTTCATTGGTGATCTCATAGGCTCCCATTAATTCAATCATCATTTTTGTGTTGATTCCCAGGTCTATAAATCCAGCCCTAGAATTTGTTCTGAGCTCCATTTCCCTATTTCCAACCATCAGTTGGAGACAGAGCAGAGGATGCCCTGTAGGCATCTCAGACTTAGCAAGTCAAAAACAGAACTTCAAATTCTTCACTGCTCTCAAGTTTCCCATTACTGTTAAGGGTATCATCAATCTCCCACTCTCCTTGGGGGCATGTAGGTGGGGTAGTGCTGGGTCTAGAGTCTGAAAGACCTGAGTTCAAATTCAGACACAGACACTAGCTGGGTGACACTGAGCAAGTCACTCAACCCTGTTTGCCTCAGTTTCCTTATCTATAAAATGAGCTGGAAAGGGAAATGGCAAACCACTTCAGTATCTTTGCCAAGAAAACCCCAAATGGGGACACAAAGAGTTGGACACAACTGAAATAACTGAACAGCAACGACAAAATATACAGATACAAATGAACAACAAACAACAATCTCCTATCCTCCCATGTCTGAATTCAAAATCCTCTGACCATGTTACTCCCTATTCAACAAACTCCAGCAGTGCCACACTACTTCCAGAATCATATATAAAATCCTCTGGCTGACTTTTAAAGCCCTTCATAATGTAGATCCCTCCAATCTTTCCAGTCTTCTTACACCTTACTCCCCCGCTTGTCCCACTTGCTTTGCAATCCAATGACACTGACCTCAAGACACTCCATCTCTTGATTCCAGGCATTTTCGCTAGCTGTTGCCTGTGTCTGAATCTTTCTCCCACCTACTCTCTGTTACCTGGTTTCTCTGGCTTCCTTCAAGATCCAGGTCAAATCTCTTCTTCTGCAAGAAAACTTTCATGGGGGCAGCTAGGTGGCACTGGGAGTAGAGCACCGGCCCTGGAGTCAGGAGGACCTGAGTTCAAATGTGGCCTCAGACACTTGACACACTTACTAGCTGTGTTACCTTGGGCAAGTCACTTAACCCCAATTGCCCTGCCTTCCCCCCTCAAAAAAAAAAGAATTAAAAAAAAAGAAACCTTTCATGGTCCTTCTTAATGCTAGTGCCTTCCCTCCATTGATTACCTTCAATTTGTCCTGTCTATATCTTGTTTGTTGTTGGAATGTTGTCTCCTCCATTAGACTCCATGCAAATGTGAGCTCCTTGAGATCAGGGACTGTTTATTGCCTTTTTTTGTATCCCTGGTGCTTAACACAGTAGGTGGCACTTAATAAATGCTTGCTACCTGACTGACTTTTCACTTTCACTCATCCCACACTCATCCAATCTTTTGCTATTTTATGCCCAAACTTTGCCTTTGGAACCGTCATAGCCTTTCTTGTATATGTCCCTTTCTCTCCACTCATACACTCTCCACCCTAATTTAGGACCTCATGACCTAATGCCCAGAATACTGTAATGACTTTCTGTTCTTGCCTCTTGTCTCTTCTGAGACCAACCCATCCAAAGTGACTTTCCAGTATATTTCTACTGAAGGAAAATGACAATACTACAGATAACATGTAATATGCAATCAGCTGGTGGTTATCAGTTCAAATCCCACCTTTGGCAAGTGGCCTCTCCTGGTTCCCCTGGGGGGAAGGGGAATGCTAGTGCATCTCTTATGGGATTACCTTCTATTTACACTACAGGTGGACAGTTGTTTCACCCCATTAGAATGTGACCTCCTTGAGGGCAGAGACCAAGTCTACTTTCCTTTGTATCCCTGGCGTGTAGCACAACACTTTGGCACATACTAAGTGCCATACATAAATAAATGCTTGTTGACTGAATGACTAATTAGAAATTGCTCTGTAGGGTTCTAGTTTGGGAGTTCTGCCAAGCTGTGTGACCTTGAGTAAGTCATTTGACCTCTATGGACTTTGATAACCTCTTCTGCAAAATTCTGCAAAATTTTGGCCCACAAGATGTCTAAGGTCTCTTTCAGCTCAAAAGTTTTATGATTCTCTACTTCTACCCATTGCCATGTACATAGATAGTCACTTTTGAAAGCCTATTACGTGGAAATAATTCATTAGAAATTTTTAAAGATCCATTTATAAATTCTCTAGGTGGCTATCTGTGGAACGAAAATGTTTTAGAGCCACAAACTTGTTACCAAGCCCATTTTCCACCACAAAGATGTATGAAGCAGGGCACAGGATCCAGGAACAAAATTAACAGAGATTTTCCTGGCTTACCATAATGCATTGGTTAGAGAACAAAGCAGGAGACCAGAAGAAAAATGGTGTTTATGCCAATCATCTATGCACTACAGCTGTTTTGTCTGTACACAAGAATTATCTTATTTAGGTTGGATACAAATGAGGGATCTGCAAATGTTAATAGCAGTTAATACCAGTTCAAGAATACACTGTTCTCTACCCTTGACTCCCTTCCTCCTTGACCTAAGTAGCCCTAGATCATGACAACTGGCTACATTCTCCACTTGCATTCCAATGCTGATGAGTGTTGCTGGAAGAAATCACCTATCCATTAGAATGGAAGCCCCTAGCAAGTAGGGATTATTTCATTCCTTGTAGTTATCTACTGAGTTCTCTGTCCATAGAAATACTTAATAATACTTGTCATAATAATAATAAATAATATAATGATATATATTTACAATATATATATTTATATATATATATACACACTAGCAGGCTACTGCAGTGGTCTAGGTATGAGAAGACGCTTGACTGTATCAATAAGGTGATGTTATGAGGGGTAAGAGGCTATATATAAGAGATGTGAAGATTGAAAGAAAACTTGCCAACAGATTGGATACTTGGGATAAGTATGAGTGTGGAGTTGAGGATGACATCTAGATTTCAAGCCTGGGTGAATCGGAGAATGGTGATGCCTTCAACAATAACAAAGCAGCTAAAAGAGGGGAAAATTTAGGGGGAATATATATATATATAACATAATTATAAAATGTAATAATTAACATAATAATAATAAATACTTGTTAATTGATTGAGTCATCTGACTGGATCCCATGTAAATCATATTATCCAACCTAAACAAGGCACTCACTGCTACATGGCTATCATTTTTTTCTTTCTCAGTTGATTCTGTGACATGCTGTACCAAACCTCTTTGGGGTTACTAAAAGGATCAGAAATCCCAGCCATACTGCACACTTTCCTCCCAGTATACTCTCAGGCCTGGTCTAACTCCACACCAGCTGCCTGGCCCCCTGGGGATGATAGCCTGCCTTAACTCATTCCTCAATGATTCACTTACTCCCACCCCATCATATTTTCCCCATCCCAGGAATTCTGAGCTGTCATTGTACAAACTCCATTCCTCATCCTACACTATCTGGTTCAACTCTACAATGACCCCTTCCCTTGAGTCCCTTGCCCCTTTATCTTATCACCAATCTTGCCCTGCCAAACCTTCCATTAATCCTGCCATATACCGCCTTCACCTCCTACTCATGAGCATGCTAATGAAACTGGAGAAAATCACAAAACCTTACAAACTGGATGCACTATATATTATGTTAAATATTCTTACCTGTACCCTCCCTTGCAATGCAATTGTTTTCCCTTCCTAATCAATTAACTTTCTTACTCACCACATTGGCTTTTCTGAATTTTTTCATCCCTCCCCAAGCCTTCCATGGCTCCACCTCCTTACGCCCTCTCAGTTGAGAATCTTGCCTCATATTTTTCAGAAAGATTGAGACCATTTGCCAAAAGTTCCCTTTTCTTCCCTCCTCTTCATCTCATGTCACTCAGCTGCTTTCCCCCGCTATGTCCTCTACCCTAGTCTCACATGAAGTGGCTTTTTTCTTCACCAAGGTGAGCCCCTCTACATGTACAAATGATCTCATGCCATCCTATATTCTCCAATAGATTGCCCTCTCTAGCATCCCCACACTCTACTGATCTTCAAAGTTTCCCTATCTATTGACTGCTTCCCTATCACTTAGCACCATGACTATGTCTCACCCATCTTCAAAATACCCTTGCTTTCATTCATCCATCCCCACTAGTTAGCAGCAACCTTTATCTCTTGTCCTCTTCATGGCTAAACCCTTGAGAAGATGGTCTACACTCTGACTCCACCCCTTTTCCTCTTCTTTTCTTCTTAACTCTCTGCAGTTTGACTTCTGACCTCATCATTCAACTGATAATGCCCCCTTCAAAGATACCAATGATCTCTGACTTGCCAAATCTAATGGCCTTTTATTATCCTTATGGACTTCTCTGCAGCCTTTGACACTGTTGTTCACCCTTTTTCCCTTGATATTTTTACTCCAGGTTATGGCTCTCCTCTATTCCCTCTATGCTGTTTCATTTGGTGATCTCATTACCTCCCATGGATTCACTCATCATCTCTACGAAGATGATTCCCAGCCCTAACCTCTCTCCTGATCTCCAACTGCCCAACAGACATCTAGAATTTGATTTCCCATGGATATCTTAAACTCAACATATCCCAAACTAAAGTCATTATATTTTCCCCAAAATTCTCCCCTCTAAACTGCTTTATTATTGTTGAAGGCATCACCATCATCCCATTCATCCAGGCTTGAAACCTAGATGTCATCCTCAACTCTGCATTCATACTTATCCCACGTATCCAGTCTGTTGGCAAGTTTTCTTTCAATCTTCACATCTCTCATACGTATCCTCTTCTCACCACTCGCACAGCCACCATATTGGTATAGTCGACCATTGTCTCATACCTGGACCATTTCAGTAGTCTGCTTATTGGTCTCCCTGCCTCAGTTTGCCCCCACTCCAATTTATCTTCCACTCAGGTCTCAAAGTGATTTTCCTAAAGTACATGTCTGACCTGCATTCCCCTATTCAGTAAACTCCGGTGGCTCCCTATTATCTCCAGAATTAAATATAAAATTCTCCATTTGACTTTTAAAGCCTTTCATAACCTGGCACCTTCCTACTTTTCCAGGCTTCTTACACCTCCTTCCCACATACTCCAAGGATCCATTGACAGCGGTCTTCTTATTATTTCCCAAACCAAACACTCCATCTTTTGACTCCCGGCATTTTCATTGGCTATCCTCTATGCCTGGAATATCCTCCTTCCTCATTTTCTCCTCTAGCTTCCTTCAAGTTCCAGCTCAAATCCCACCCTTTACAAAAAGCTTTTCTCCGTCCCCCTTAACACTAATGCCTTCCTTCTGAGTTTACCTCCAAATTATCCCATATTTATCTTGTTTATACATAGATGTTGTATAACATCTCCCCAATAAAATTCGAGCTCCCTGGTGGCAGAGAAAATGTTTTTGCTTTTGTCTGTATCCCCAATGCTTACGCAGTACCTGCCACATGGGAAGCAGTTAATAAATATTGATTGGCTCACTGAGGGACTGCTAAGCCCTGTTCAACCCCATTATTCATAGAACACAGGGCCTAGATCAGAGATTAGAGACTCAGCCTAAGTACCAGGCACCTCTTTCACGAAGCCTACTCTGATCTCCTCAGTAACAAAGGCTCTTCCTTCTCCATATTATCTTGAATTTATGGATCTTTGTAGATGTTGTTTTCCAAGAATGGAATGTGAGGTCTTTGAATATGGAGATGATGATGATGATGATGATGATGATGATGATGTTGATAACTAGCCTTTATACGGCACTTTATGATTCACAAAAAGCTCGACACTTCTCCTTTAAGAACAGAAGCCATTTTGTTTTGCATACCAAATAGGAAAGGGAGGCCGAGTAGAGGAGGTGAAAGAGAAATATGACAAAAAGATTGAGGAAAATGATGGATGGGCAGAAAAAGGCAACTTACCATTGAGTTAATCAGGATATATTTTGGAGAGAGCAGGTTAGGGAAGTTAACTTTGGCCAGACACCTAGGGATAAAAGCTAACTCCAAGCACGGTAAACAAGGAGGATTAAGTAATAGGGTAGGGCAGCTAGGTTGTATAATGGATAGAACACTGCGCTTGGAGTCAGGAAGACTCATCTACATGAGTTAGAATCTGACTTCAGACACTTACTAGCTGTATGACCCTCGATTAGTCACTTAACACTGTTTGCCTCAGTTTCCTCATTTGTAAAATGATCTGGGGAAGGAAATGGCAAACCACTCCAGTATCTCTGCCAAGAAAACCCCAAATGGAGTCACAAAGAGTCAGTCACAAGAGAGTAACAAAAAGTATCAGGGTTGGGTAGAGGCTGCTTAGGAGGGCAACTTCAGTCTGTGCTCCATCACTGTGGCTGGTACCCAGCCTGAAGGACCTTCTTTCCTCAAGGACCAAGGGGTGAGTGGCAATGTGATGTAATGGACAGGAGGATTTTGGACCGTTACTGGCCCTGCCACTCAGCTGCCACCAAGTTGGGCATCACCAGTCCCCATCTCTTAGCCTCAGATTCTTTTGTGAAAAATGAAGAGATTAAATGAGATGAGCTCTACAATCCTTTCCAGCTCCCTATGCTATGACTGGGGGTGAGGCAGGGTGCAGCTAAGAAAAGAAAGCAGACTTAGCTGCTAATTTGGGCAGCATTGGACTCTGTAAGTTTTTTACCTGTTATTTTCCTACCTATGTGTATATTTTTTGTACTCAAAACAGCTGACATATTACATGCTGACTGGTGTACCTAACAAAAGAGGAGAGATGCTAAGAAAACCTAGTGGGCAGACGCGTACTCACATGGCCATCATCTAAACAGAAATCTCTAATTCTGAGCATCAAGGAGTGAACAGTCTAGTGGTTAGCACAAGGAACTGCCACCATAGAACTCTTCCTCTTGACTTCTCTTTTCAGTATTTCCCCCACCGGGGATCTCCCAGAACACACCAGGGATTTTGAGGAGTCTCTCACACGACCACTAGGGGTTTTCCTCCCCCTCTCCTATCTCTTCCTTCTTCCTCCACCCTTTCCCTTGAGGCCCAGAGCTCAAAATCCATCTAAGCAGCTTGACTGAGGATGACACAACCTGGAAGAGATGAAACTGAGGCTCTTTAGGTCTCATCATCTGAGAATTTAAAACTCAAAATTTTTTAAAAATGAATGTCAAAAACAAATAAATGAATGAATAAATGAATGAATGAATGAATAGATAAATGAATGTTGTGGTTGGTCCTTCATTCTCAAAGAAGGTGAATAAACAGATAAATACATAAATGAATGAACAAATGAATGAAATAGATGAATGAATGAATAGATAAATAATTAATAAGAAAATTAATTAATTGATTGATTGATTGATTGATTGCTTAATTAATTAATTAATTGATGATGAAGAAGAGGGGGAAAAACCACTGAGATGGGCCCTGGTCACAAAATTTAACTAAAACAAAGTCCGTGCTCTTGACAGAGCTTAATAGCTTTGCAGTTTACAAGGCTCCTCACATGCATTTTCTCATTTGAGGAATATAATGATCATCAATATAGGCAATGTGGACATTATTATTCTCAATAATGGAAGAAGATGAGACTCAGAGATGACATGATTTGCCCAAGCTGATGCCATGGAGCCAGAATTTGAACCTAGGACTTCTTTTGAATCCCACTGGAGAAAGGCCAGGACCCTGCACCCACCCATGGGCCTCCAGCCCAACTCCTTACAGCCAGCATCCTAGGCAGCAACATTTAGAGAAAGTCAGCCTGGCAACATCCCCCAAAAGTGCCACAGTCATAGCTACAAAGATACAGAAAAGAAAGTGTTTGCCACCGAAGTCGTTGGCACTGAACAATGGTTCAACATCAGAACCGCCTGTGATTTTATCAAGGGAAATTGCATTAAAAAAGAGGCATTCTCCTCTGCTTTTGCTGCTGCACCCTAAGAACCATGGGGCTTTTCCATCTTACTTGCAGCTCAAATCTTCCACGTCTATTGTCTCCCGCATTAGAACGTGAGCCCCCTAAAAGCAAAGGTTGTCTTGTTTTTCTATTTGTATTTCAATGCTTAGCACAGTCTTTGCATATAATAAATGCTTATTAAGTGCTTTTTTCATTCATTCATTCAGAGTTAAGGTCCAATATACTTTTGACTTCACCACAGCTGCTTAAACTTTTTTTTATAAGCAAAGTTTCTAGCAAAACAAGCAAAAGTCTTAGCACACCCCAATCTGACTAAAGATTGCAGAGGTGGTGTGCTCTTACTGGCTACCCTTTGAAGAAGACTGGTTCATTCTAGGTTCTACCCAGCCCCTGCATGGTACTAGTGATTACTAATATTTACCATTATTTCAAATGATTATGATGATCATCCCCTCTTATACCCTGAGAAAGAGCTGATTCTGATGTTCTATGATACATATCTCTGAAGTCACTCTGGAGGAAATCCACCACCAAGATGATCCAGGATTCTTGTGATAAGTGAAGGAAGTGCTGAATCTCTTAGGCTTCCCACCATGGCACCCAGCCATTTGATGACTCCTCGTGTCCAGAAAAAAAAAAAAGGGGGAGAACAATAAAGACAGAAAGACTGAGATCTTAAGGGAATCTGTCCAACTGGGGCAGGAGGCGTAGGGTGCTAGCAGAAAAAGAACTGGATGCAGAGTCAAGAAGCCTAGGTTCTGGTACTGTCTTTGCCACTAATTAGTTGTGTAACAGTGGGAAAATCACTTTGGCACCGGGTTTTCAGATGCATCAAGTGAGCCGTAGGCATTAAATGCTGTAAAACCTCCAAGGACAGTTGAAAGAACGGTAACTCTGAAGTCAGAGGACCTGGGTTCAGAACCTGCATCTGACCCTTATTACCTCAGTGACATTGGCTGAGTCATTTGCTGGATCTCAGTTTCTTTACTTATAAAACAAAACAGTTGGACTAAATGAGCCCCAAGGTTCCTGACCACTCTAGTGCTGTCAGCCTGTGATCCTATCCAGAATATTCCTTGAGACTCTCCAGTTCAGCTAGTAACAGCCAGGCTCACTTTCCCAGGAGACAATCGATTGATGCCTGACTCTTTCCTAGCTGGTGATCCATCAGAGGCTTCCCTGAGAGCCAACAAGAACAAAAGGAAGATGAAACTTAGGGTTCCACAAACTACAGAATTTAAAAGCTGAAAAACTCTTAGATAGAGACTTGCACACAGGCAAATACAATATATTATATAAATCAGGATAGAAGAGGCATTCCTTTCATGTATGGGTTGAACCCAAGGGACCAGTAAGGCCCCTCCCAACTCTTAAATTCGGTGATTCTGTCAGGTACATCAAAGTAGTAGAAGGTGCTGAGATCAGATGAGGGGAAAATCACTTCCACCTGTCTGAGCTGGGCCTCAGGGGATAGCTGGGATGTCAATTCCTTTTCATTCTTTTTTTAAAATACAAAAAGCATTTATTAAGCACTTCTCACTGTGAATTATACTATGTTAGCCTCTGAAGGAAATACAGAGAAAGAAGAAGATATGGCTATGCTCTTAAGGAGTTTACAATTTAGTAAGGGGTCATAAGATGAGTCCATATCTCTGTCTCACCTGTTGACATTCTAACTCTTTCTCAAGGCAAGCTCAAAAGCCACCTCCTCCATGAAGTTTTCTCTCATCCCTTTAATGAAGACTGATCTTTTTGTCATCTGGCACCATATCATTGTTCTTGCGTACTTTTTTATATTCAGATCCATATTATATTTGTCTGCGAACATATCCTTCTCTAAGGTCTTTTTCAGATCTTCAATTTTGTTCTTCTAAGGAAACTTAGAACTTTGCTTTCCTGTTCATCCGATGGCTTCTTACCCAGGGCTATCCCTAGTAATTTTGTGCCTGGGGCAAGGGGAATAAAACCCTCTCTCAAATACTGCTGGAGAGGCTGACATGAATGGGGAAAGGAGAGGAAGTGCTATCTGGTAGATTCCTGTTTATCTAAAATAAGCTTAGTTTTTTTTTGGCTGCTAAAAGACTTCAAGGGTTGTCAGCACCCTCTAAAATTTTATGCCTTAGGGCAAAACTCTAGTTATCCTGCCCTAGTTATAGCTCTGATTTTCTCTCAAGAAAGCCTCTGGTGAATCACCAGCTACGAAGGGGTAGGCATCCTCTCTAGGAAAAATGAGCCTGGCTGCTACTAGCTGAATTTGGAAAACTCAGAACAAAAGATATGAAGGGATGTGCTGCTTCTTTGAGAACCTCTAACAGCAGCAGGGACCGACACAGGGATTGGCACAATTTATGGCCACCAAGTTGGGCAGGAAATTAGAGATCATCTATTCCAACTCCTTTGTTTTACATGTGAGGAAACAGAGGTCCAGAGAGGTAGTGACCAGCTCCAAACCACACCACATTCCCTTCTATCTTCTGCATTTAAAGTTGATTATAGAGCTCTCATTTTTACAAATAAAAAAAATCAACTTTAATTAAAAAGATATGTGAACTCCAGGTTATAGTTGGTCGGGAGCCTCTGGACTCTTCATAGAACATTGATTTCCTGCTATAAAGGACCTTAGAGATCTGCAAATATGATGGTTGGTTATTTCAGAAACAGGTGCAATCATTTTATCAAACAATTAAATGTAGTATCTGTCATCTTAATTTAGATTCTAAGCCAAAATGTCACTAAGGGGCCTTCTTACTGTTAACCTCGAAAAACCTCCTTTGGAGAAGCATCCAAAGATATCCCAGGCTTCACAAGGAGACTGTTGCAGACCGAAAGATCCTACACAGCCCCAGATGTTTCTATTCCTCGGCTATTTAAAGTGTCTTGACAATCAGGATCACTTGTTGATTTACTGTTGAGGCTTAAAGCATGTGACATGCCAAAAATTATTTACTTTTCCCAATGTTTTTTTTTAAAGTCAACTTAGAGGGGCTTTTCACACATCCATCATACAGGGACTCCGAGTTACCCTCACAAATGTGCTTCTCCACCTCCATTGATTGCCACCCAGTTACCATACTCCCTGACTCTGGCTTCCATGGTTACCAGTTCAAATCAACAGTATTCCATTCCCTGGAAGGCAATCCAAATGCAGATCAATGCAAAAGCATTAAGCTACACAATAATAATTATGCTACCTAGCATTGACATAACACCTACTATGTGCTAAGTGCTTTGCAAATATTACCTGGGTAATCTTCACAACAACCCTGGGAGGTCGGTGCTATTATTATCCCCATTTTTAAAGTTGAGAAAAGTGAGCAAAGAGAAGTTATGTGACTTGTCCAAGATCACAGAGCTGGCAAATGTCTGAGGGTATCTTTCTGATTTCAAACCCTATGCTCTATCTCCTGTGCCACCTAGGTAAGCATGTAGATTCCTGGATTGAATGACAACTGTAATCCCCTGAAGTTATGGAGGCTCTTAAACTTCCTGGGACTCAGTTCCCTCATTTGTAAAATGTGGCAGTCAAGATCCTTGCCAGCTCTCAAGCTCTGTGATTTGTTAAGTCTGTGGCCTAACTGCAATTTTGTGGATTTTCTACAACAGTAATAATAGCTAGCATTTATGTAGCTTTAAGGTTTGAAAAGTACCATATAGATGCTGGCACATTTAGTCCTTGAAAAAACCCCTGTTAGGCCAGTGCCATTATCATCCCCATTTTTCTTGGTAAGGATGCTGAAGTCCACTGAAGTTAATGATTTGTCTTGGGTCACAGAGGTAGAAAGTGACTACAGCAGGATTTGAACTCAGGTCTTCCTGACTCCAAGGAAGGCACGCTAGCCACCGCATCACCTAGCTGCTTCATAATTGTCGGTTCTAGATAAATAAGCTTCTAAGACATAATGGGCAAGGAACTGAAGGAAAAACTTTCTAAGAAAGTTTGCAAACTGGTACTTTTTGTATGCACCAAGAGCTGTGAGCCCTGCTCATAGTTCAACAGTAGCAATGAGGCTTTAGATACAATTGGAAAGTCTTATGATTGTGGTAAATAGACAAGAGCCATGTTCAAATGGCACTACATTACCAAAAGACCTGAGTTTGAATAAAGAATTCAGTTCAATCACCAAAGACTTTGCCTAGTGCCTACTAAATAAGCCTACAACACTAAGGTCTCTGTTGTATGGGGAAAAAAATCAAAAGTTAGGACTGTGAGAGTATCCTTGGTCACTCCCTTGAATCATTGACTGTTGACCATTTCAAGAGAAAAAGTGTCCTTAGTTTTTCAAGAAGTCAAATTTCATCCAAGATAGGACTACATTATGAATTAAGATCACAGGGCAGTTAGGTGGCATAGTGGATAGAGCATTTGATTTGGTATCAGAAGAGACCTAAGTTCAAATCCTCCCCTGGCTATTTTTTAGCTATGTGATCCCTGACAAGTCACCTAACCACTTTGTGCCTCAGTTTCCTCCTCTGTAAAATGGGGATAATAATAGCAGCTACTTTGCCATGTTGTTGTGAGGATCAAATTAACTAACATGTGTAAAGCATTTTGCAGTCAGTCAACTAGCCTTTTGCAATTTAAAAAAACATTTTTGCTTAAAGTTTTTAGTTCCATATTCTATCCCTCTCCCTTTCCTTTCCCTTCCCCCTCCCTGAGATGGTAAGCAATCAGATAGAGGTTATACATGTGAAATTATGTAAAATATTTCCATATTGGTCATTTTGTACAAGAAGACTTGAATAAAAGAAAAAAAATTGAAAGAAAGAAAGTAAAAATAGCATGCTTCAGTCTGTATTCAATCAATATCAGTTCTTTCTCTGGAGGCGGATAGCACGCTTCATCATTAGTCCTTTGGGATTGTCTTGGATCGTTGTATCGCTGAGAATAGCTAAGTCATTCACAGTTTTTCTTGGAACAGTATTGCTGTTACTGTATACAATGTTCTCCTGGTTCTGTTGACTTCACTATGCATCAGTTCATGTAAGTGTTCCCAGCTTCTTTTCTGAAGCCATCCTGCTTGTCCACTTCTCATAACACAATAACATTCCATTACAATTATATACCACAGCTTGTTTAGCTATTACCCTACCGATGGGCATCCCTTTGATTTCCAATTCTTAGCCACCACAAAAAGAGCTAGCAGCATTTATTAAGTACCTACCATGTGCCAGACACTGCTAGAGACACAAAGAAAGGCAGAAGAGAGTCCCTCCTCTCCAGGAGCTCACAGTCTAATAGGGGAAGTAACTGGTAAATAACTAAGATCAAACAAAATATAGCTAAATTGGAGATCACCCCAGAGGGAAGGCACTGAGGTGGAGGACTGGGAAGGTGGGATGTTGGCTGAGATTTGAAAAAAGCTAGGGAAGACACAAGGAGGAAATAAGGGTGGAAAGGGTTCCAGGCATGGAGGGGAGCTGGTGAAGCTTGGAGTCAGGAGGTGTCATGTTTGAGGAACAGCAAGGACACCAGTGGCACTGGACCACAGGGATGTGAGGAAAGTGGGCAATAAGTTGTGAGAAGACGGGAGAGGTAGGAAAGGGCTTTAAAATCCAAATGGAGGATTTTGTGGTTGATCCTGGAAACAATAGGGAGCCACTAGAGTTAACTGACTAAAGGGTTGACATGTTTTAGAAAAAGTAATTTGATGGCTGTGTGGAAGATAGTTGGAAGTGGGGAACAGGAAGGCAATCAACGGGCTATTGCAATATAATGGTCCAGACTGAAAGTCGTGAGGGCCAGCACCAAGGTGGCGGCAGAGTCACAGGAGAGAGATATTACAAAGGTATCAGTGACAGCATTCGACAACTAATTAGATATGAGGGGCAAAAGAGAGTGTGGAGTTGAAGATAACACCTAGCTTGTGAGCCTAGTCACGGAGAGGCTGATGGTCTGAAAAGGAATAAAGAAGTTAGGAAGAGGGGAAAGATAGTGAGTTCAATTTTGAACAATGTTGACTTTAAGATGTCTAAATAAAATTAAATTTGTGATGTCTTTTAGGCAGATGGAGATGAAAGACTGGTTGTCAAAAGCAAGATCATTGTTGTTCAGTTGTTCAGTCCGACTCTTCATGACCCCATTTGGGGCTTTCTTGGCAAAGATACTGAAGTGTTTTCCATTTCCTTCTCCAGCTCATTTTACAGATGAAACAACTGAGGCAAAGAGGGTAAGTGACTTGCCTAGGGTCACAGAGCAGGCTGGATTTGAACTTAGGTCTTCCTGACTCCAGGCCCACACTCTATCCACTGCACTACCCAGCTGCCCAAGAGCAAGGTTAGAGTTGAACAAACAGATCTACATAGAGGTGATGATTGAAACAGTGGTTGCTGCCGATATCACCAAGTGAATAAGCGCAGAAGGACAAGAGAAGAAAGCCCAGGACAGAGCCTTGGGGGACCCCCATAGTTAGTAGGCATGACATAGATGAAGATCCGGCAAAGGATACTGAGGAGAGGGTATCAAGAAGAGGGTGACTCACAGTGGCAAAGGCTGCAGAGAGGTCAAGAGGGATGAGGACTGATAAAAGGTCATCAGATTTGGCAAACCTTAAGAGTTCTAGGAATGTGATTGTTATTAACTGAGTACTTTTGTTGCAGTCAAATCTCTTTATTTTTGTTTCGCCATCACTACAAAATGAGGGTTGAAAAGTGCTTGAGCCAGAGTTCTCTCTGATCAGCTGGGAAGCCCGATTGGCCAGAATCTCTCCCCTGAAATTGCTTGTAAAAATTTAATAAATGTGTCTGACACATTTTGGCCAAAACAGAAGGTAAAGCCTATTCCTTCCACATCTGATGCAGCAAAAACTTCTCGGCCCTTGGAGCCAAGAGACCTAGATTTGAATTCCAGCTGTGACACTAACTAGATGCTAAGTGACATTCAAATCACTTCACCAATCTGAGAAGTCTGTTTCCTCATCTGGAAAATGGGTTTCACAATGGCTATGTAACCTATTTCTAAAGGCTGTGGTGAGAAAAATGCATAATAACCCTTAAAGTACTACAGAAATGGGAGGTATTATTGTGGTTAGTTTTGTTTTCTACTAAGGGCTCGGCATCCTCCACTGAAGCATTTTGCTGATGCTCCACTGTGAGTCAGTCGACAAGCATTTATTAAGTATCTTCGATGTGCTCAAGTACATTAAGTACCCAAAGCTGTGCTAAGGTCTAGGGATACAAAGGAAGACAAGAACATGGTCTCTGTTCCCCTGGTGCTCACATTCTAATGGAGGAGAAAACATGCAAACTTTGTACATACAAGATACAGACAGAGCAAATGGAAAGGAATCTGAGAGGAGAAGGCACCAGATGAGGCAGGGGGAAAGGCATCCTTATCCTTCCAAAGGTGGTATGTGAAATGAGTCTTGGAGGAAGCCAGGAGATGGAAGTGAAGAGGGAGAGCATTCCGGGCATGGGGGACAGGCAACCAGTGTGAAGGCAGATTTGGGAAATAGAATGTAAAGTGTGAGGGACACCAAAAAGGTCGATGTTGCTAGACTGGAATAAGTGGAGGGGCATAAACTATAGGTGACTAGAAAGCAGGAAAGGCCGGGTTGTATGATTTGGGGTTCACAAAACCCATGCCAGAGAACACAAACTCTGGCTTATTGTGGTGGCTGTTCATCCTTGGTTTTTGAAGAGGACCAGTGACATCACAGGGGATATCTTGGCTTGTGCATGAATTGGATTTAAGTGAGGCAGAGTTACACAAAGTTGTCGACCTCACTCTCTCTTCCAGCCATCACTAGTCCTCTTAACTTTTGTCATGCCCCTGGACTTTGATGACTTGACTTACACTTGGAAATTGGAAAAGCATCAAGCATGGCCTGCCTGTTGCCTGAGAACCAGTCCAAATGCAGGAAGGCTGGAGAGCAGGTTGGTTACAGGGTGGTGAATTTGGGGGCCACCATAACTCTTGAAAACTCAATATACTTTGGTGGAAGGAATGCCCCCAATGCATCCATGGATTTTGATTTAGGAAGCAAGTGGAGGCATGGTAGCTTAAAGAGCAATTCTAGACTCAATCTTTGTCTATCTCTCATACCTTAAAGCCCACAATGTGGCCTTACTGGCGTGGAAGGCAACATGGTACCTAGAAAGAAAAGATTCTGGAACCTGGGAACTTGGATTCTAATACTGTCTCTGGTGTTTACTACCTGTGTGACCTTGGCCAAATACTTTACCATAGATTCTTCATCTATAAAATAAGGAAGCTAGATTTGATAACCTCTGAGGTTCCTCCCAGCTCTAAATCTATGATCTTATGATTCCAAATTACAAGACCTGATCTCTAGTTAGCCCTCTGTCACTGAACAGCTATGTGACCCTAGATAAGATAGTTTCTCTGTGCCTCAGCTTCCCCCTTCATAAAAAGAGGATAAATAACCTACCCACACTACACAAAGGATATTGTTAGGCTCAAATGAGTTCATGAACATGAGGGCCCTATAGAAACTATAAAGAGCTGTATAAGTAAAGATTGTTTTCATTTCTTTGTTTTATTTTAATAAGATTGCCGCTGGTACCTCTGTCATTGTCAGTGTCTGTCCTCTTTAATCATCCCCACTCCTGTGCCATCTCAGAAGCAATCTGTCACAGCCAGCCTCAGAAAGACAACTGATTGCTGCTGTGGGCAGTCTTGGCCTTGTTAAAGGCAAGAGACAGACAGGGCTGGAGACAGTGCATTTTCCTAATGCCTTTTCCTCCTCCTGGGACTCAGCTGTCATAGTGTATCCTGGCATCTCGAGATGAGCACTTCCTGGTGGGGGTAGGGACTGTCTGAATTTGCATTTGTTTTCTGTTAGGAAGACAAAGCAACTGCCTCATGACTTCCTGAACCTTATTCTCTAGGGAGTCATCTTTGTAGGGAAATCCCAAATTTGGGGAGGAAATGTCTTTGCTAAAATAGAAAAAAAAAAAAAGGTGAAGCGATGCAAATCAAATCCTCATTCCTTGGGTTTAGAAAATTGCAATGCAGAAAGCTACCTGGGATCTTGTGTGTTTTGAAACAGCTCCACTCACAGGAAACAAGAATGCCTAATATCTTCTGGGTGCCATATACTAACTAGGCACTGGGGGAAGGAAGAGGAAATTAGGAAGGGAAGGAGAGAGTGTCCAGATATGAAGAATGAGTCTACTGGAAAAAATAAAGCCACTAGGTGGCACTGTGGATAGAGCATAGGGCCTAGAGTCAGGAAGACAGCTTCCTGAGTTCAAATCCAGCCTCAGACACTAACTCTGTGACCCTGGGCAAGTCACTTTACCCTGTTTGCCTCAGTTTCCTCATCTGTAAAATTAGAAGGAAAGAGCAAAGAACTCCAGTGTCTTTGCCAAGAAAACTGTCACAAAAGAGTTGGATACAATTGTGGATACAATTGAAAGTTGGATTGGATACAATTGTGCTTACAATTGAAGGTTGGCTACAATTAAAAGGACTGAGCAACAAAGTAGGAAGAAA